>NC_089017.1:56022022-56322022 GCF_963932015.1 Anas acuta | reverse complement strand
TTGGTTCTACAATCCCAGTGCCGCACTGCCCCAGCACCTACTGCAGGGGTCCCTGCTACAGGAAAAACAAAAAACAAAACCAAAAAACCACCTCCCTATAACACCCAAAAGGCTGCAATAGCACAGAAAGCTGGACCAAAGACTGTGGGCCATGTAGGCACTGCTTACAGCGACTCTTGACACGCCACTGGCTAAGGCACCTGGGCTTCCTCAGGGCACACAGATATTTACCTACCTCCTCAGCCCTCCAGGTTATTTTTTTCCCCGTCTGTAAAGGGCAAGCTACCAAATACTTGAGGGGAACAGCAAGCTGCTTTGTAGAAGTAATGCATCTGTCCTGCTGCTCTGACTGTACCAAAGCACTTGATACGGTGCCACATGTGAAATCAGATGAGGCTATGAGCAGAAAAATCGTACAGGGATAAGGAGTAAGTCAAAGACAAGATGACACTGGGCAGCTCAAAGCCAAGCTGATGGGCTGGAGCCAGGTCTCCACTGCATTTCCACCAACACCAGTCTGTGACGGGTACTTGCAAATGTTTGGCTTTTTAAGTCTAGGCACAAGGAATGTCTGGGTGGCAACAAAACTTGCTGCCATGAATTCGAGAAGCTTCATGAGGTCAGAGGGCTACATATAACACACAAAGAATGTGATGACCTGAGCAGTGTGAAGGGGGTGAAATCGTGCGCTGGAATCCCATCACTTGGAAGCGAGCAGTGAGTGGGGAGCAGTAAGGTGAACCTCACAGCAGTCCGGTTACTGCACACCAGAGCACTACCGACACGGTCCTGACACCTGGAAAGCAATCACGACCCCTGGCGTGATCAGGCCATTTTACAAGGCACAGGTAAGAAAAGTGAATTTAAGTGGGTGCAGAGAAAGATGCCAAGTGATCAGGGGACTGCAGAGTCTCTCACGTAAGAGACTTAAATCCTTCCTCTTCAGCAACAACAGCTGTAATCACATGGCTACGCTTTATTATCAGGGAGGGAAAATGCTCAAGGAGGAGAAAAATATTTACGTTAAAACACAATACTGACACAGAAGAAATGGCTATAAATTGGTCATTAATCAATGTAGACTGTGAGCTCCCATTGGAAGTTGTAAATGCAGCAGCATCCCTGCCTAGCTCACTGCACAGGGAGGAAGGGTGCCTCACCATTCAGAAATCCAGTCTTGTATTCCTAAACTGCACCACGGAACAGCTCTATATTTTTATTCATCTCTCCTATGTACTGTAATTCTTTTCTGTATCTTCAATCCATCTGTATCTTTTTCTCCTACAATCATTCTTTCAGCACCTTTTGAAATAATGACATGTGAAGTCCTTCACCAAGGACTTCATTATTTCATGTTAAAATGGAGGAAACTGACACAGGTAATGCATGACCACAAACACCCAGGCTTTCTGATGCTGAACACCAGACTTCTCTCGGGCAGACGGCGATCACAAGGCTCAGTGACACACGAGCTGTCCCCGTGCACGTTCAGTTCACACCCCGAAACTGAAGCCATTTAACAGCCATTCTGAACACACACTTACCCTGCCTCCCAAGCGCACGGTATAAAGAAGGACACACCCCGAGATCTGCCTGTCTTCCAGAAATAGCTGCCTCCCACAGCCTCACACGAGACGCAGCAGATCAGAGTTCAGCTGCAGATACCAATTCTTGGATTTATGCTCCAAGTAAACTGAGTACAAAAAAAAGATTTTTTTAAACAGAGAATTGGTGGCAGCGGTAGAAATGAGCAGTATCGCTTTGCTCCCGCCTAGTAATTTCTCAGGGGTCATGATTTGAATGGAGGCATCCCCTTTTCTAGATTTACTCCATGAAACAATTCTAGATTTACTCCATGAAACAACCCTCTTAGGATACAGGAGCTTTGAGATTGACTCCCTCAATATAAGACGCACCAAAAATCTAGGTCTCCTAGGGCCCTTACCCATATTCTCAGCATTAAGAGGTTTCTTCTCCATCTTCTTATCAAAGTAAGGTGAAATTATGGCAACAAATTTCATGCTGTACTGAATCAGCAGTTTGCGTGAATATACACATCAAAGAAGAATTTCAAGCTAGATATAACTCTTTCACACTCCATAACCAAAATTAATGAGAAGCCTACATTTATGCAAATGTACTGTTAAGATTTAGATATGCATTTTTCCACATTAATGGAAACTGCACAAGTAACAACTGCCCAGGAACCGGGAGTTTAGATATGCTCTTTTTAGTCTCAAATCCCAGGCAGGCAAAAAAAAAAAAAAACACACAACAAAAAAACCCAAACCAGTATCTTCTCAACACTTACAATTTCTTATTGATCAGAGCATTTCTTTTTTCCTTTGAAATTAATGAGCAGTGTACTCAAGAGCCCTGAAGTTCTACTTAAGAACCCCAAGCTCAATACTTTGTAACACATTAATCAAATATTCTTATGAAAATATTTCAGACTCCCATCAGTGTTTTTTTAATCCATAAAAAAATGTAATTACCAACAGAGCACAGTATTTTATAGAGCAACTTCCGTACAACAAAATCATCTTAGTCTTTTCAGAAGAGGCTAAAGAATAATCTAAAATATAAAACCCTACCATGAGCTTTTTCAACAACATAGGGAACTGTTATTGCCTGTACGTAAGGCTAGGTAACGTTTTTCCCTCCAACCAATTAATTTCAATTAAAATTTTTTCAATAGAATTATTATTCTGGGACCTACATTAGCTGCCTGAGGGTGATATATAGATACACATGTAACTTATATGTAACTGTTATTAACAGTTAAGTTGTGTGGCTACAAAAATCAGCGGCAAAAAAGCAAAATTACTTTCTTCAAAAAGGTCATTTCAAACAACACTAATGTCAACTATGGCTCCAGTTAATTTGATTACAGATTACAAACGTTGTTGAAAGTAGCAAAAGAGATGTTTGTTCAACTCTCTTAAAAGCAAACAAAACTTAACGTTTTATTACCATCACCCCTGGAAAGCAGATGTGCACACTGTAACTGGGGATTTTTCAGAATGCAGTTTATTTTGTTAAGATACCGATTTGTAACCATTGCAACTGAAACTAATAAACATCTCGATTATAATTTAGTAAGGTTGGAAAAGAAGATCAACTTTGATCTCTTCCTGTACCCACAAGTGTTACCCAGTTGTCCTGTGCGGAGCTCAGGATCTTGTCCTTACCACTCTTTACCATTCTGTCATTTCCCTGTCATTCATTCACAGGTGGCAAGGGAGAATTGTTTCTTCATGGGCTTATCACACAGAAATCAGGAAAAAACTTACGCAGCCATTTCTGCATATTTGAGATCTTTCCAATTAGTTTAGCTTAAACACATTTCAAAACGCATTTTGTAGAGTGCCAAGTCCAAGGGTTCTGACTTGGACGAGACTAGGGCTAATGCTGGCATGGCTGCACGGGTGCCAGCCCCAGCTGTCTGCCCTTCCCATCTCCACAAGGTTCCCACCCAAGGATGAGAGAAGGGCTCAGCTGCTCATGCAGCAGCTGCTCAACCACTGCAGATTACTGCCTGACTACCAAGGTAATCTGAAATAGGTGTCGGTTTAATTTAATATGCTGGGCCATTAACCACAATGGTTCAGCAGCTGTTACACAACTCTTCCCGAAAGACTGGCAAGGCTGACAGACAGAAACAAAAATCCAGCACAGCTGTTCTAAGGTAAACCAACCACCCTTACTAATCTCAGCCTTTGGTTTACCATTTTTATACAACTGCATTTTTAAATATAATCAAGCGAATAAAGCAAAAATTTTTTGGCCATCCTTACTGCGAACATATCAAGCCATGCTGATTTGCATTAATTCAATTTCTCTGTTGACTAAATCCTTTATTAGGTTTTCCATTATTCTGTCTGAAGCTGGTCTTCACGTAAATGGTTTTTATATGTAGATATCTTTCTGCTAGTCCTTCTTTAACTCTGGCGAAGTACCAGCACTCTGGGTGCTGTGCTTAAGAGTTTAATCAAAAATGGCTATCGGTAGGCCAGAGATCGTCTTACCCAGTCCAGTCGGGGGCAAGTCTTCCAGGCCTGCTAATTTAAAATGCTTATCTTTCATAGGTATTAACATTCTTCTTTTGTACTCACTGAAAAACACTGCATCGGCATCAGGTCGTAGGAGTCTTATACCCTGATTCTTTCACACAAAAAAATCAAACTTCTGCCTTCTCCAGCATCACGCTGATCAACTATGCTATTTTTACCTGCTGGCAGACCTATGCTTTATTAAATGTCCTTTTTGGCCAGCACATTTCAGTCTTTCTACCCCTACCTGCAGCGAAGAGCAAACCCTGAATCTTCCAGTCAACAGCAGCCTGACAGGAGGGTATTGTGTTTGCTTTTTTATCATCTGCTCTAAGCGGACACGCAAACATAATGAGGGGACTGAAAAGATGGCTTTGGGTGTGGTTGAACAGAGTTAAGAAAATACTCAGCAAAAAGTAAGAATTGCCATGAAAGGAACAGCAGGTCGCGCACCTTCTGTTCATGTTCTCATTCCTTCTGCATTTGCATGCTCAGGTCAGAGACATGCAGCAAAGAGTAGCAAACAGCCGTCACAGAAAACTGTTCTTCATTTGTTCTTGAGCTTGCTTCAGTAGCAAGGACTTGGATATGAGAAAGCGGCTGCAAATAATGTAACGTTACTCTTTTTAGCGAATGTCAAATAACTGAAATTGAAAACCAACAACAAGTTATACCAAATGATAATCTCTAGAGTAGGTACTCTGAGTTCCTGTTTTTTTTTTTTTGCCGTTGTAGAAGAAATAGGAGCCAGATGAAAAGCCACTCTCAGTTATCCTAACACAACATGTGAAATCCCTTGGAAAGTAAGCCATGCTCAACTTTCTCTTCCTAACCTCGCCTGCATCAAGAGGATTTTCTTCTTAGTTCCTCTATCTACATCTGCATGCAGATTATCTTTGCGGGCAGTAGAACAAAATACTTAGGTGTTAATATACCTGACCTTCTTAAATCCTTCTGACTGCGGGGTAGGTTGAATATTTCTTGTTATTGTTGCTGCTGTTGTTTCTGTCCTTCCCTAAATGAACATGTAATTTGGCAAGACCTTTTGATCCACTGTTATATTTTCTGGACAACGTTCCTTAAGATCAATAACACAGTTAACTATGCTGCAAAATCTGTACTGCACCAAAATTTCAAATATAGCAGGAGCTTTATCATGCACAAAAGTCAACCTGCTACACCTTCAGATGCAGGTAGTGCAGAATGCCGTATGCTTTGCCCTGGCAATGACAGTCTTCATAGCTCACGCTCTCGGCCTGTACTCACAAACGATCATAAGCAGATGCATCATCTGTTCTTCCTAACAAAACATAGCTTGGCTGATGAAGGTGCCAAAATAAGATGTGATCCACACTCTGCATTCTTCAAAAGACCATGAGGAAGGAGAGAAGGAAGATGGTGGTTTGATCGGAAACCATGACTTGCCTTCCTTGTTTCAGGTCTAGTTTAACTGCAGTTGTGTGTGTGCGCGTGTGTATTAAATAGAGATGACTTCACCTTTATGCTTTTACTAAAAAAAATACTAATAACAAAATCATATTAGTACAAACAGAGGGAAATCCAGAAGTCATACATTTCAGGCTACAGTCAGTCATGTTCAGCTTCCATTACATTCTCAAGACAAAAACCCCACTTATTCCTTTAGAATTCTGTGTCGGGAAGGTCCTTAGCTGGTTAGTCATGCTGCATTCAGAATACGACTGTGAAAATACGAAACACGATTTGCATTTAAATACTATATTGAACACAAAGCAGTCCAGACATCACTTGAATCATAACTTATATTGGACCAGGGATGATTCACGATCCTGAACACTCATTCTTCGGCATGATCATTTTTGCTATTCATGGCGAATTGCGTATGCTCTCACTGCGTATGACTTGCTGCTGGTTAGTTTTCATTTCTCATCATCTTTTAAGGATTCGATTCCAGAAAGTTTAAGCCATCAGAAAGCCTGAGGCACGTCCTTATTCCTTTAATTTGTATTTTCAGTTAAAAATAAACCAATAGCATGAAATAAAACAGCCACAATTTAAAAAAAAATCGTGAAAAAATATTATTTTAAATAGGTGATCAATCAGGGTCATCTTCAGGATTCGTTTCAGCACTTTTTGAGAACATAAGACTGTCTCGCAGAAAATACATCAGTTTGTGTCCACACAGGTCCTGTACGAATTTTGGAAAACAATCGGTGGAGACGTGCAGTGGCCTTCACCCAAAATAACTCTGTTACAGTGTACCCCTAGCAGTATAGCCTGTTTTAAATAAGATTTCATTATATTGATGAAAAAGTAATTAATACCATCTCATTGGCATAAACGTTTTACTGAGTTATGATGATACAGAAATCCAACATAAGAACTTGTAGACCAAGGTAACCCATTTTAGATATAGGCATTTCCAACATATGCTGCATACTATGACATCTATCAGAACGTGTATCATTACCCAATATTTTGCACAAAAGTTTTGGCAAATATCATGGCATGCATGATATGAAGGATGATGCTTATGGAAGTCTGCAGCCGTAAATCATTTGAGATATACTTAAAAGTGATCTTTTATTCAAGCTGCCATTTTAAAGAGCATGACTACTGACAGGAAATACTGCACTTGTCATGCGAAACAACACAAAGACCGTCTCTTCTCAGGGTTCTTCTAAAGAAGCAAAGGAAGAAACATCACCAGAATAACTACCGCAACTATCAGCTTGCTTTTATCACCTTCCCTCTTGTCAGAAAGGAAAGCGGTGAACGCACCTCTGCACCTATGGCACCTTCTAACGCTTCAGGTGCCGGAATGGATGTTCAAAACGTGTAGGAGAAAAATCTAGAATCACCAACAGCAGCCAACTGCGGAGTCCTCACCTGACGCCCTGAAGTTCAGCATAATCCACACCTTGCTGACAGACGTGAAGTGAGACTGGGCTCCAGGTAGCGAGCGTTTCCAGGGGACGTTTCATTTACAGCACACACACAGGCTTGACGAAGGCAAACCTTTTTTTTTTGCGCATCACGGAATTGGGCTGAGAGGCAGCAGAGCCGTGCTCCCAGCCCCTCGGCAGCCCCTCGGAGGGGTGCGCTGGGCGCAGGGCCGTGCTGGCCGCACACGCACACACACACACACACACACACACACACACACAGACACACACACACACAGAGGGCCGGGGCCGGGCGCTACGCGTGGCGCTGCCACCCCGGGGCCGCGCTGTGCCCGCAGCCCCCCCGCGCCCTGACCCAGTTCCCGGCGGCGCTGCGGCAGCGCAGCCAACAAAGCGGCAAGGCGCCGGCTGCCGCCCGCCACAAAGCCGCTTCCTCCCCCTCTCCCTCCTCCTCCTCCTCCTTCCCCCGTCCCGTCCGGCCCCGCCGCGCACTCACCCCATGGCCGCGGCCCCTCCATCGCCGCCAGCCCCGGCCCGGCCCGGCCCGGCCGCTCCGCCCGCGCCCCCCGCCCGCCGCTGACACGGCCGCGGCGCCGCCGGCACGGCCCGGCCCCGCCGCTGGCCACGCCCCCCGCCCGTCACGTGCCGCCCGGCGCGGCGCCGCAGCCAATGGGAAGCGAGGGCCCGCCCCCCCCCCCCCGCCGGGCGCCGCGCGGGGAGGGAGGGGGGAGTCCCCGCGCCACGCCGCGCCCCCGCGCAGGGAGCGGCCCTCAGCGCGCATGCGCAGCGGGAGGGGCGGGGAGGGGCGGGGCGGGGCCGCGGGGTCCCTCAGCCCTCAGGAGGTGCCACAGGCACAGCGCGGCGCGGGGCCGCGGGACCTGCGGGGAGGTGCCTCGACCCCAGCCTCACCAAAACAACAAAATCTCCGCATGAAAGCCATCCCAGCGACACCACGCGTCACCAAAAGCAGCTTCATCAGCTCCAAACGCGATTGTTTCTATTATTATTTATAGCAGATCCCCTGCGCTGCGCCTAGCACAGCATTCCCACACAGACAGGCGGGAATTGTGCCTCAGAAAACAGATCAATCTTTTCACAGAATATTTTGTGCAATCCGTGCGCTATTTCCCAACTCACCGCATTTACGTAAATCCAGTCTGAGGCCAAATACAGTTTAGCCGTAAGTCCAGAAACTAAAAAATGTCAGCCACATCTACTACGTGAAGCTCAACAGAAGCTCTCAGCACAGTAAGGTCCAGGTGTTTTTAAGAGCATAAGGGACATTCTCACACACATTTATTTGCTTCCTGAAAAATCAAGAATACAACAAAAGAAAATGCTAGAGGTTTTCTGGTTTTAGCCAGCTTGCCCGTAAATGGGACAGCTCCTCACCCTCTGCAGCAGTGCCCTTTTCCCCACCCAGCGAAAGCTTTCCCAGCAGCTTTTCACCGTTTCATATATTCGAAGTGATTGATATTTCATTATTAGTCATTGTGCATGCACAGTACTAACTATTCCAGAGTCTCTGGGCATGGTGAGTGGGTTGGATAATGAGTTAAATTCTCCCTCTCCCTGTTGCCAGGCACTGTGGTTGGCATTATTCACAGATGTGATATGTAGTGTCACCAACTTAAGAGATCTTATCTTCAGAGCTTCACTGCTAAGACAAGTTTTACTCACTGATTTACATAAAGATGCATCTTTTATAAAGGTGGCATAAACAGATTTTATTAACATAAAACAGTGAAAACATTTCACAACTGTTTAACAATGTAAATTTCATCTTAATACAGGACTCGATTTAGTAGCTGCTATAACCAAAGACTGCCTCCTTTCTTTTAACTTTATTTTAAAAACCACTGGAGCAGAATGTGCTCTCTGCTTGTCACTGCCTTGGAAATTGTGAAGTAAAGTTGCTTTCACCTCTCACTACCACACACAGGCTGAGCATTGTTCCCTCTGGGCCTTGGCCTTACCATGTGACTAGGACCAGCAATAGTTCCCATATTCACACACATTTCTAATACTCACAACCTGCTCTCAGTTTTCTTTTTTTTTTTTAAAATTATGTAGTGATAGACTCCTGCTTGGTCCATCAGGACTCTTATAGAAACACTGTGTACTATTTCCCTATACAGATGATATCTAGCTATCAGCAGAAAAAGGTTTCCCAAGGAACAAGAAACATACCACCCTTCTCTTGCAGATACAGAAAAGAAGAGTGAAAAAACCTCTGTTCCTTATGCGTTGTCCAGAAGACCTGCACTCAACTCCTTTTCCTACCAAAGGTAGCACAAAACTGCTGACCTTAGGACAGAGAATCAGAAAGCAAGTTGTTCCTGTAAGATTTTCTATTACACTAATGCACTGAAATTCCACTTCTATTTTGCAGAAGGCCATGCTACAAGTTCCTGTGCCTGGGAAGATTTTTCCACAAAAAACATCCTGGGGCCACTTAACGGGGCCATTCAACTACCAGAAAGTCATGTAACATAAGTGGAATGAGAGAAGCAGAGAAATGTATTCTGTTTAGTTATTTCATAAATAAGTCAGATTTACAGTAAGCTATCACCTGCTCTTCACATCCTCTGCTATGTAATGCTCTATTGTTTGCCAGTTCCTCAGTTTTGTCCGGAAACACTGTACTCTGAGGCATTTCCCACTCATGCTTTCTTCTATCCCACTCAAGCTTTCCAGCTGCATTCAGGTTTCTTGTTGCAGCTTACTGAAATGAAGATTCAAGTAGATCTATACACAAACCAATCTGCAATATTAGTCATGTATATCCTAAAAACAGTACAACAAAAATTCCACTACAATAATGGAAGTGGGTTTGCCCAGCAAATCATTCATGCAGCCAACTTCACCATCCATTTACCCGTTCTTCTATCTCATGTACATAAGGAACCACATCTGACACGGACTACGTGCCACATTAACTACCGTTTCCTCATCCTCTAATTAAGAATGTCACAGAATCCCTGTATTGCATTTCCTCTGCTGCTGCTCTCAGGCATGTTAAGTAGCTTACTGTATCTGTGCTGTAATTACCACTTCTTATTCCAGCCATGCCTTGAGTTTTTCTTCTTCTCCTAACCAGACACATTACTTTTCCAGTCTTCCCTTCAGTTATGTTTTTCTCACCTCTTAATACTATAGCAAAGCACAACACTCGTTAGGCCTCATTTCTAATGGACTTTGGAGCAAAAGCCTTTATCAGAAATGTTTCTGTTCGAATACCAACAAAGTGAGTTGTCACTTAGTCTGGGCCTCACCCCTACGACATCAGCCAGCAGCAAGTCAGAACACTGCTGTGCGGTACCTCGGATGAAAGGCAATAGAGATGTTCAGTACATACCTACATCTGCCCGTGCCCTCTCAAACTGACTGCAGATGTCTTCATCTTATCCAATACTAATGTTTTGCCCTAATTTTCACAAATATTTTTTAAACAAAAAAAACAATCCTTTACAAAGAGCTCTGCTGCAACAACATAAAATAATATAGAGCTAAAGATGCAGAAAAAAAAACAAAAAACAACAAATTGATGGTGCTCAGTCCATTACAAGGGTAAACCTTCACAAAAATTTTGAAAGCTTTTTTTTTCCTTGCAGATTCAAGCTAGAAAACTAACATGTTCAGAACGTGAGCTCAGATTAACCAGATAAAATAAAGTTGACTTTCAAGTTTACTTTATTCTACCTCCCTGCTTCATGCAGGCACCCACCCACTCATTCTAGACCTCCACCAAGATAAAGCTTTATTCCTCATTTTTTGGAAACATGTAACTGCATCTTTAATTCAGTTTCAGTCATCTGTTCACTGTACCAGAGGCTGAACATCTTCCACAGAAGAGCCCACGTCTAGTGTACCTCTGAGCTTCTCTGGGAAAGAGGTTTCATAGTAAAAAGCCCTTTGCAGAAGATTTTGTTCATTTCTCCTCTCTTCCAATCTGGGCTCTAGAGTAGAAAAAGATCAAATATCTACAGGAAGATCAATAATTTTATATTTTCCAGTCTTTCCCAGGGAGTGGCAGGCTCTGGATCTGTCCAGTCTTCACTAGAATAATCTCTTGTAAGGGAAGCATTTCATCTTAGCATTTTTTTGTCCTTAGCTGCAGCACAGCTGATAGCTGGTTTATGCTTTTGTTCTGTGCTGCACAGCCGCCAGCTGCTCAGAGACTGATTCCAAGCAAGACCCAGTAGAAGAAACATACCTAGAACATCTACAGTGGCCTGAATTGCATGCCAAAGCAATGTTTTACTTATTTTTGATATTTAGCATCAGCCGCAAATTAGTTTTCAAATGTGTACGTAACAAATGGATGAGTGCATATGCAAACAGATGATCAGATTCAGTTCCTTGGTATATTGAGGTTGACAAGAGGTCAGTGCTAAAAGACATAACGCTACGTGATTATGTGAGCTCTGTAGGGAACCTGCAAACATCCCAGAACTTCACACCACTCTGACAAATGGAAGCTCTATCACTGTTTGAATATTTACCTTTTTCTTCACAATCTTCTTTTCAGCCTTCCCTTTGTTTGGTTTGAACCAGATGTTCTTAATGCAAGAGTTGATTCCTTGTAAGCATTCTGACATTTTAGTAGTAATAAATCAGTTAAAAATCTATTAAGCTGAAAGCCATCAACATGTGCGATGTCCAGGATATTGAAAAAGAGAAAAGGTCAATTTATGTGGAACCTTGTAAGCAAAGACCTTTATGAAGAGGTATGTTAACTATCACTGTTCTCCATGTCTGCCAAGAGAAAAGAGTTCCAGCTATCACCTCTTACTAAGGCCAACTATAGGAAATTCTTTAATACCCACTGCATTAAGAGAATGCTGTGACAAGGTCTAGAAACAACACAAAGATCTTGCTCGGTCATAGCTGTGAGTTCTCTCGATTATAGCCTTCTAAACCCTTAAATTAGAGCCTGAAACTCAGATGCTCTTAGAAGATGACAACCATGTAAAAATCAATCTAAAACCTGTCCTTTACATAATAACTTGTTCACAAGAAATCTAAGGATACATATTTTCCTTTAAAAGATCAAAAATGCACATTTCCGTACATAAAGTACCAAAGAGCTCAAAAAAGGAACACAAAATGGCTCAGTTTGCTAAGTAAGATTTATGCTGCATGGTTAAATGGGTGCAAGTTAATTGATTTAGCGAAAAGTAGGTTGTTTTTTATCACTATACATTGAAAATATTTCTAAGTTTGTCACAAATGTAAAGAGATCCAGCAGCTGGAAATCAGACAAACTGGAACTGAATTTCCTAATGTCTGTCTGGTTAATCAAATCACAAAGCTCAGCAGGAGCTGAGCCCACAAGGTGAGACTAGGTATTTAAGAAATACCATTTTTAAATATTCTGCAGCTTTTGTATAGGGGGGTCACACCAGACAGCACAGGGATCCATTCTGGGCTTAAATGCATGGAAGTTCACAATTTATTTGATCCTTCAAGAATGTAATTCCTTGCAACGTCCACACCCTCAATGTGTTGCAGCAATTACAATCAATTCTTACCCTTCAAAGATTTAGATTGTTAAAGTCAGGAAAGAAAGCCCTCTTTTTCCTCAGGACCAATGCAGACCATGCTTCACCATTAGCTGACTTCTGTTAATGTGGAGGCTCTGCAGGAGGCAGCACTCCTGCAGAAGGGTCTGGTGCTTCCAGGTAGCACAAAGCACCACGAGACTCTGGGCCAGCACACAGTTCTCCTGCTCATGGACATACTGATCATCAAGTGCAATGATTCACATCACATTTTTGGGTTAGCTTTTGTTTTGGAAGTGTTCTTGCTCTCTTCAGCTTATTTACTCCATAATATTGCTTCCTTGGATAATCTGGGTTTCACTCCCTTTGGAAATTGTCTGCAAAAGAAACCTTCAAGTGTATTGGTGGCATACTAAACATTTTTTTTATTCTCTTGGCACACAGTTCAGTGTTTTTTTGTTTTTGTTTTAAAGTTAAAATCCACAGACACTTCAAAATACGGGGCTTTATGGTGTTGATGTGTATGGAAGGGGATGCTAGGAGTTGTTCTCTTTTTCTTTCAGAATTCTTCAAAACGTTACTTCTGTAGCAGTAGTGAGGTTGAAAATCAGACTTCTGTTTTTTTTTGGGGGGGCAGGGTTGTTTTGTAAAATTTGAGGAGTCTGTAATATTTTAGACATTTTCACCTGATAAAAAAGGGTCAGCTTGCTGAACAGTAAGTAAGGAACAAAAATTCAAGTTGGGACGGGCGACTCAAGTCTGCCCAAGGTCTGTCAATTCAGACATTGACTAATCTGCCCAGTATCCAGCGTGGTTATTTTCTTAAATTAATCTACCTGTTCACTTGACAAAAATGCAAAACAACTATTTGTTACATCACAAGGCAAGCTGCTTCCAGCAGCAAGATTTATACATGCAGCAATAGTGCTCAGTGACCTGCACTGTTAGGACTTGGGCAAAGCTAGCTTTTCTTTGGCTCATTCTTCGTCTTGGAAACCAACATGCAACTTCAAAGTAACAGAGACAGCATTCGAGACAGTCACTACTAAACATTTACCACTAACAAAGTTGCTTCAGAAAAGTACTGGGAGAAAGCAACTGAAGAAGAAAAGGGCTGACAACCATGTCCAGGACAAAGCGCCAGTGGAATAATACAGAAGAAAATGCCCTTTTAAGCCTGTCCTTTAAACCCGGAGTGTTTTTAAATTCCTTGATCTAGATTGAGTGCACATTTGAATGCCAGCTTCCCTTCTCCAGCTTGGAGCCAAGGCCACCAGCTACTCAACTGAAAAACCTAAGATGCATGTGTTAAATATTAGAACCCCATGATACCACTGGGCATTTAAGGTGTATAATATTGCAACTCTCTCAAAAGCCTCGGGCTACAGGAAAACCATCCTTCTGACTAGAGCTACATTTTCTATTTCATATTCCAAGTCCCCGGAGACACGGGAAGGGAAAATTTTAAACCATCACAACCATGTTTAGAAAAGCTTTCTGTATTGGTAACTGTACTGAAGAACACTTTCCTTTTTTTTTTCCCCCTACCCTACCATATACCCCCAATACTTCAACTTTCACTGAGGAAAGGAAGTATTTTCAAAGATCCCTGAGGCATGTCAGCTAGAACACCAAACACAAGTAGCTGAGATTCAGAGAAAAAAAAAACAACATTCGACATTCAGAACTTTCTCCGCAGGATATATTTGTTTTTTTGTTGATCCATTACTCTTTAATGGCTGTTCTAAATATTTGATCTAAGACTGAATCCCTTACTAGAAATAATTTATATTGCTTTAATGTTAAAAGTCAAATCAATTAAGTTTAAATTCACCTGGTACTGAGTAATCCTAACCAAACTCTGGCAAACAGGAGACACTGTTTCTACACACAAATTCCAAATAAAGTAGTTATGCAGGCAAACTTAGTGCCTCCCAATCAAGTTAAATTCAGATCCCATGTATTTTAAGCATTTGCCACAATGTAGGGAATTCCCACAGTGTGGGGTTAATTTCACGAGTTAACTATCACAGGTGGTAAAGCAAAGAAGTCTTCACAGTAGATGTTATTTGTTCTGACACGGATGAAACAGTAGGAGAGATCCCATGTCATTGGCAAAATCCCTTCTGTCACATGAACACAAAACCAAAGCCCTTCTCCAGTAACTCAACTGGCAGAAATCGAAATGTCCTCATCTAAGACTACGTATGAAACGCTCCTCAGTTTTACTTCCTACTTTTTCCACTTTCCTGAGCTTTTTGCCTTATGTTGTGAGCAAACACATCATATAACAAGAGCTCAATGCAGCGTTCGTTCTGTGGTACTCACGCATCTCATGAGCAAACAGGTATGTGATTAGAGTCACCTGGCTGAATGACCTGACCCAAACTGTTGCCGTGCCCGGGCACGCACCCTCTACCTGGAAGGTTACACCCAGGCTTCCATCATGCAGCACAGCATGATCAGATCCATCAGGTCCAAGCACTTTGATGAAAGGCTGTGCCGTACGGCTTCACTAAAAGGCAACTGAGCTACCAGCACATCGGCCTTGTAGTCTACACCTGGCGGATGCTCTCCTGATGTTTTTATTTACCATTTCTTGCCTTTCATCTCTCAAAGAGTAAATGTTAGCAAATGCTAGTAGTGAGCTTCATGAAAACCTTATTTCCCAGATTACATGCACAGTAACATTCCACATCAAAGGCTGGGAGCAGCGTTGTTGCTTCAGAAAGGAGTCCTGTCTTTATGGATGTGATGTCTGCCCATCACAGAGCAACTCTGATGTTTAAAGGGCTTCTAGAGATTCCTGCAAGATAATTACATAATAACTTGAGAAACGGAGTGCAGCAGCAAGAATGACAGAAAGCACCATCCATCCATGTTTAAACTTATTACACAACTGGTAAAGAATGCGAGTTGAATGAACTAAGACAATTCTCCTTCAAAAAGTAGATTTGTAGGCAAACTGCCTAGGCGGACAATTCCTTGCCTTTGCAAAGATCTCCAACACTTGCAAGTCAGAAAGTTTTCAAGGAACAGAATCCTCACCAAGCAAAGAACAAACTTGTATATTCCTATGCTATCTACACTCGGAGCAGTTGACTTTAAAGGTAAGAATTAATACATTGACAGAAAGAAAATGCAAACCAGCACATTGAAGGCAGATGCTCTTAAATTATTACCTACAGAAGTTAGATACAGCATTCTAAAATATCCGAATATCTTAAAAGTAATCATTATAGCAAATTACAACCAGTCTTTGTTGTTACAGCTGTTTCTTGTCTTCCTTGCTGCATGCACACTAGACTGTCACACGGACTCTTCACTACCTTTGTATCATTGAAGGCACAATTTCACTTGTGAAGAAGAGATCTGGACATCCTGCTTACAAGTAAAATTGAGAGAGAGACTTGGAACAGTATAAAGACGGTCATGTACAGAAAACTACTTTTTCATGCAAATAAAGCAATACACAAATCCACTGGTTTTAGAGAAAGACAAGGTCTCTTTTTCCATTCAATTCACTCTTTTCAGCTTCTAGCACTTGAAACATTTTTTGGAAAAAGCTTTATGAATCAAGTCTAGTTCTCAAGGTCTTAACAAAGACATTTAGACATTTAATTAGCAAGCCATCACTTAGACTGGCATCTAAACCTTTTGTCAGAGACCTAATTCCATGCCAGTTCAAACATCCTATTAGTCTTATATTAACTAACAAGAACTCTCATAATATTCTGGCTACCGGATTGCACTTGCATACATTAACACAACAGTGGACTGAGTCTAACTGAAAGCAAGGACACAGATTTACAGTGTACATGTTAAACTTTGAAGGATACTTTAAGCAAGACAGAAATATATTAACTGCATTCATGTAAGAGCTAGTACTCAGGCATATTCTGTGTTCCCTGGTGGCCTAGATACAATTATAATCAGAATAACATTCAAGTGAGGAAAAAAAAACAACACGTAATGAATTAGAATTGTTTCACTGATTTCAAGCTGAATCCAGATCTCCAAAGTTTCTGGAGCTCATTCTGAACATTTAGAGTCTTAAACATGTGAATTCAGTACCTTTACCTATTTTGGCACTTCTACCCTCAGTCATGTTCAGTATATGGAACATGAAGTCATGAACATACATAACAATAAGCAAACTATATTCAGAATCAAAGGAGAAAAATGTCACAGTGGCCAATAACATAAGCTTGTTTTTTTAAGTTAAACCTGTGGTTTTCCTCGCAAATAACAATAGCAAAATCCAAAATGTAGACAGATGTTAGGGTGAAGGGCAGGAACCATGTTTTTCTCTTGCACTCATGAAAACAGTAATTTCATGTAAGTTTGAGTTACCACTTTAATACATTGGGCTAGAATTAGAGTCTTAGACAATGAAAGGCTTGTAGTTGAATGATTTGGATACTAGGAAACAAAATCCCAACAGTAATTCTGCTGAAATAGGGGGAATGATGAAGGCTGCTAACAAGAGTTTGTTTGTTTCTTTTAAATCTATATGGGAACTGGAAGTATTCAGAGTTGTGCTTGACTTCAGTGTTGATTTAAAAGTGTGTAAACAAACTTTGTTATATTGTGTAACGAAAAAAAAAATCAGTTTAGCTTCGCATTAAAAAGCAACAACGTGGGAGGAACACAGCCAAGAAGTAGATTCTGCTAGCCTCGGACTGTCGTGAGTCTCAGCACTGCCTACTGACGCTGTCTTTTCAGCAATGGCAGGTGGCAGTTGTACTGTCAAGGTTACTGGCACAAAGAGCTTCTACTCCAGAACTGCTGACAAGGAGGCTACTGATGCCAATTTTAAATAAACAATTTCTAACATCATCAGCACTCTTTTTCCTGTTGTTATTGGTGGTCTAGATTCCCATATACAGCACTTGCTGACAGCCAACAATTTAACTCATTCCCCATCCAAGCCTCTAATGACTAATATAGCCTAATCAAGAAGACTTCACACGAGTCCTTCGTTTGGGAGTTCTGTGGGAAACAGCTTAGAAAGAGATCTTGAATACAGATCTTTCTGAGCAGAAAATAAGAAGCTGCAAACAAACTCAGTGAGACAAGGCAGGTATTTAACTCCAGAAATCCTGGAGTTATTCAAGGCATGCACAGTGTTTCCTTTGTGGAGTGTCTAATTCAGATACCTAAACCTGTCCCATCCGTCCCCCTCCCCCCTGAAGTAAAAAACAAAGCTAAATTCTAAAAATAAAAAAGAACATCAGAAAGTTCTGGTTCAAAAGTACTACAATACATGAAGATCACACCTACTTCACCCTTTATGATTTATACGCTTCGCACATCATAAATGGGAATTTTCTGCTTGAACTTCTGAACACGAGGTAGAGAGAACTCCTTCCCGAGGCAAGCGTTAAGCTGGAAGAGGACTACAGCAGAACTGATAGAATATGAACTTCTTTCAGAATGGATGTTGATTTCTCTTTCTTATGAAAATGAAGTACCTTCCTATGTAGTTGAAGCTTTCATTGAATAGCAAAAAGATAGAATCACCAGCATTTTCAAAAAAATAGATTGCAACATAGTACTACAAAATCTACTGTAGATGATCTGGCATCTGGTGTGAAGATTTTTTTAACTATGCAGGCAAGGATATTTTGAAGGTCATCCACTTCCTTAGGCCTCTGCAAAGCATTAAGTAGCCTTCTGACAACACTTCAGAGCTTTGTAAACCAGAATCCAGCATTTAGTTGCACAAAAACTTCACAAATGAAAGCCTGCTAAACTGCTGGTCTTCAGAACAAGATTCTACAATTCTACAATTTAACTAAGCTGCATTTATTTAATCTTTACTGAACGGTAAACACCAATATAAGTGCCAGAAGACTTCGCAACTAGAAAAAGTGTTTTCAACTATGTTTTCCAAATGCATCTGATATTAGCATGGTCTTTTGAAAACAACTAACTTAAAAAAAACAAAAAGATATTTAATCTGATTAGCACAAACCAAGATAAATAGACACGAAGACGTCTGCAACTTGAGGCAAAGTGGAAGTTCTCTGCAAGTCTCACATCTGATCTTAAATCTATAATGCCAACACTACCATCACGAAGAACAGATGAGGAGCCCAGTGTTTTCATTGAGATACTACAGACACGTAAAGCAACTTAGCAAGTATCTGAACTTGTTTGATCAAACTATTTTGCTCCACCTTCAAAAGCTAAGCCATGTTCCCCAGTCCAATGAGCCTTACACTATCCCAAAGTACATGCACAAAGTAATGGAGGCAACTCTTGGCAGAAGGTCCAAGTAACTCCTCTGGAGGTTGAACAAAGCTATTCTGCTTTCTAACAACCTCTTCACAGATGGCTCAAGCCAATGAGGAATGAATTGCATTATTATATGAAAGAAATTGGGCATTTTTGACTCCAGATTTTTTTAAATACAGAAACACATTTAATGTTTAAATTATTGATAAGTGAATTTTTCCATGCTCCCATTACCATTCAAATGAAAACAGAAGCGGTCATTGCATCGCACTATTACTAGCCTTGATCATTAAAGTGTCTCTTAGGATAACGAGTAACACGACTGGTTCTTACACAACTAAATTCCAATGCCACTAAGCAGGTACCAACATGGTCAATTTATTTCCCAAGACGTGCCTCACACACCCTCAAACGTACGTGAATGTTAGCTGTACACTAGGACTTCCAATGAAAAGGGGTTATCCTATTCCCTAACACAAAGCCCAAGCACTGTGAAAACAGCCATTTCATTCTGTAGTCCTCTTATAAGGAGCAGCAGCATCTGCTGTTAAACTGTGCCATTTGGTCTGCGGAGACTAAGCCAAACACAAGCCTTGAAACACAGGTATAGCTGTACACCCAGCTCGGTTTTTCAGTGTGACTTTGCCGACACACTCCTCGGATCCTCTTAGCTACAACATAACTGCTTTTACCAGCAACAGCTCTTGTTATATTTTCCTCCACACACATGCACAACTGGCATAAGTAACATTACTCACATCAAACTGCACAAGCTTGGCAAATCCCTTCTGAGGACAGAGATCAGCTGCAAGATAAGACACTAAGCAAGAACTTCACACCCACAGTGCCGTAACAGCTACCTACAGCGTGCAGGACAACCGTCATTACAGTCGCTGAATTACAGAGAAGAGCACTCCATCAGCTATTCTAATAGAGAAGGCCACAGGTTTATTACAAAGACTGCTTATGGAAAACGGTTAGTTGTAAAAACCCCAAACGAGAAACACTTCACAACAACAGAAGTCTCTGCTGGCTACGCGCTGTATGTATTTCCTTGTTTTCATTAATACCCCTCTACTTCTAGGAAATAATTACAACATAAAACCACGCTGCTTAAGTCTCCTTGGATTGGGCAGCCTCCTGGTAATAATTCCAAAGCAGTAACATTTTTTGTCCTATCATACCGAAGATTGCCCATTTACTGCAGGGATAATACCTGTTCCTATACTCTGAAGATTACTCTATTTATCCAAGGATAATAAAGGCACCAACCTGGATTCAGATTTCTTTGCTGTATTTACCCAGGTATAAAGTCAGTGACCACAGGTTCACGATACTTTTGTCAAACAAAATGTAAATCAAAGACAAACCTGACGGGTAACTTCCACTAAAGCTATATGGACACATTTAATATTAGAGTACATCTGATTTTCACCACCATGTTTGAGCCTCATTTCTTGTTCACTTACCCAGACAGTCCACATCATATTTTTATTTATACTCTAATTTCCTTTTCCACATTCCCTGGTATCAATTAGGAAAAATACTCCTCTGCAACATGGAATCACATGTCTTGAGGCAAACAAAACATGGAGAAGGAATCCATTTCAGTGTATGCAGTGACAGCTGTAAGTCCCATCCTGACATGCTTTCTGTCTAATAAAATGATTTAAATGCCTGAGAAGTCATTCCACTACCGAAACAGGAAGTTTGCAATTCAAATGCAAACTCCAGCAGAACCTGTAACAAAACAAGCCAAAGGGGCTGAAGGGCAATGATTCTCATTGATCAACTGAATTTCAGTTTATAACATATCAAAAAAGTTGAATATCTTATTCCAAGAAATAGTTGCAAAGCGTGAACAAGTCATAAAACAATGTATGACTCATTTAGGTTAAAGTGAGAGATACAATGAGTGAGAGAAGGCATTTGTAGATAAAGTAACTGAATTTCTGTGTTACGTATGGGAACCTGGAATTTTTAGACGTACTCATATACCTTAAATAATAACGTTATATACGTGTGTGTAAGAAGAGCATTGCATACCTCTGAACTGATTTTTAGCTGAAGCCCTTTAAGAGGAAGAACAGCAGCAATACAGGATCTCCATAGCAAGGGTTTTAGAGAAGAGAAAACGCTCATGTGATCCTGAGAACCTTTTTCCATTAATAAAGGGAGAGCCAACTCACACAATTTATGCTTTCATGATTTCTTTGCACTCTTGTCAGACAACAATGAGAAGTCCTAGTTTCCTTCCAGTTCTCCCCACATGCCAGTTACCACAGAAAGGCCAATCTGTTAACAGCCAAATTCAGTTTTGGGATACTCAGCACCTCGCAGAATCTATTTAAAGCAATCAACGCTGACAGCATTAACTGTGACAACTTCTGTAAGAAAAAGCTTTCTACTGATATCCAATTTCCAGAAAAACTGTGCAACTTTCACACAAACAATCTCATGAACTAAGCCTTGACTGATGCTTTGCGTCAAGAGTAAAAAGTTCCTACCTTAAAAAAAATAAATCACGGTATCAAGAAAGATATTATTGCACTATTTCACACACGCCTAAGTTCTTTTTATTCTGAGTTACGAGGTCTACCCAAGCAAGGTGTTTTCTTTGAAAGATTAACATTATATTTATTTGTGATTTAAAGGCACACCCGAGGAATAACCCTACGCCTCAAAATGCTATCCATGCTCAAATTTTAATTATTTAGTTTGCCATTTCCATAAAGAAGTCAACCTATGCTAGCACAATTGTATTAATTCAAAAAACATCTTGTTTATTGAATTTTACTTCTCACTATCTGAAACTCCACAATATAAAGGCAAAACAGACCCCCTCCAGTCTCCAAGTGTTCACATTTGCACTAGTGATAACTGATACTAAAGCAATAACAAAGACACAAAGGAACATGCCCACGGAACCCTATTCATTTACGGCAGTGAATTCGGATTGCCCTTCCCATAAGCTTCTTGGGAAAAACAGCACCCCCACTGAATATAGACCTCTGTTGTCTTCAGTGAGTTCTTCAGCTATACCTAGTAGTAAAAATGCAACCTTCCACCGAGTGATTATCACCCAACAAGAAATATTTAAGAAGAGTACAATAGAGTACAAGGAGTACAAGTTACTTATGAAATCAACATCACAAGTTCTTTTAACGCTTTCTGAGCAAACTCATAACTGTAGTTGTAATTCATGCTAATTAGGATCAAAACCCCAACAGTATTAAATATCAGATCATTAGAAGGTGGGTATGGGAATCAGGGGGTCAAAGCTTAGAGTATAAAGCCTTTACTTTGCTAAGAGTGGAAATAAGTGGATGATTAAAATAATACACATTTGAACAGCAAATTACTAGAAGATCCATTAAAAAAATCATTTACCACTACAGGAGTACATTTCCCAGCACAGTCCTTGCAAACTCACTCAGTCACACTGCATTTTTAAACTTAAACCTGAGATTTCATTGAGAGCTAAACTCATAAAGTAATCCTATGATACTTTTTTTTCTTTTAACATTAGTACTATTGGCAGTCTCATAAGAACATGAAAGGTTAGTAATGTACGTTTTGCTCACCAAGTCGTTTAGCTACCTAACTTCAGTCAACTTACCCACTGCTCATTCAGTCACTATCATACAAGTTACTAAAATGATATTGTGAAAACACTGTAATTTGATACAGAGAAAGGATACGCTGCTTTCTACTGTCCAAGTTCACAATGCAGTGGAGAATGTTTCACAACTTGCAACCATACAAAATTTCAAAAAGCAAATGTAACACCTATGTGAATAATTCTATTTATTGTTACTGAACTACTTGAAACAAGAAAAGTTAACTGCTACAGCACAGTCCAAACTAGTTTGCTTTTACTTAAAGTAAGAATTTTCAGAGTCCAGGCAAAATAAAGTTTGTTAAAACTTAATCCTACAGTGATCAAGAGGAGATTTTTGATTTATTATTATTCTGTTTAGTTTTCAACGTGGTAATAGGACATAACTCCCTTACCAACAAAGGCATCTAGATGTAAGAAAGTTCTACAAATCTATAAGTCTCCATCGAGAGTAAATATATGCACACACAAATGCACATGTATTTTTGAAAGCATTCACATGGTACTGTAAATGCAAAATAAAATGCTTGTTGAGGCCAATAATTATTGATTTCACTTCAATACTGATCTAAATGAAGAACCTGAAACTTTGTGCACCCAGTAGCACAAGCGCATTGCTGATGGCATGACTGTTCGGTACTACTAAGAAACTGGAACTGTGATGTTGGTTTACCTGACAAACATTTTGTCTAACAGATGCCTGGGTATCTGAACTTCATGTACTTGACCATGCATTTCATTGCATTTCCTAATACATATTCATATGCTCAATAGTGTTTGGTATTGTAACATTCAGAAGTAAGAAAAAAACATCAAGTACATCACCATTTGGATTACCACAGTTTTGGGTTGTTTCTTTCAGTATACCATTTAGTATGGAAACCTTTTACCAAGTTATCCAGTTATGTTCGTTTAGGAACCTGATGCTTCAGTGGAGAGCAAGTACTTGCGACTGCAAGGTCTTTTTGCAGGGCAGAGCTCTCCTATAAATAGTCCTCAGCATAACCAGAGGAAAAGAAACACACTGAGGAAGTTGAAGCTGAAGCATAACAATGATCTCATGGCACTCACTTTAGCACGGAAGGCACGTTAGCCTTCTTAAAGGCTGGATGAAACCATTTAGCACACATTGTTTTTCAAACACAGTTTAAAAGACCACAGCACCTGAAGAGGAAAAAAAGCTGTTTTCCCTTTCAACTAGTGACCAAATCTTACTCGACTTTTGCAATATTCTTAAGAAAACTTCAGTCACATCAATTCGGTTTCAACCTCCTGAAGGAAAGCTCTCAAACCTGTGCTTCTTCACTAGGGCTTAGGAAAACGACCTCTTGTTCATTTTGTAATTGGTAGAAGTATGTGAAATCAGCTTATGGAGATTTTTAGTTTTTTTTGGAAAGTTCCTACGACAACTTTACCAACATGCTCATCTTCCCAGCTCCACAGGGCACCACCACAGCGCTCGGGGTTACCACAGGGGGTGGGGCAGCAGCCGGCACGCCAGCCACACCGCTCGGCACAGCTGCCCCTTCACCTCTCCACTCCTCCTTGGCGACACGGCCAGGCTGACATCCACACCAACCTCGAGTCCGTTCAGGGACGGATCCCCTCGCAGCTCCGAGGGGCAGCCCAGGCTGGCCGGACCCCAGCAGGGCGATGCTCGGCCGGGCACACCTGTGCACACCCGCCCCTCGCCCAACTCCTCGCGCTGACGGGAGGCACAGGAGCAGCAGCAGCCCTCACCGACGACCTGTTTCGAGCTCCACCGACGCTCTCCGAGCCTCGCAGGCTGCCGCCGGGCTCCTGAACACCCTTGGCCGAGGCTGAGGCAGCCCCGCCGGGCTCCCCCCCCCCCCCGCCGGGCAGCGCCCGCCCGCCCCGGGTCACTCACCTGCGCCCGCCTCGCTCTCCCCGCCCGCCCGCAGCTCCGCCGCCGACCGCTCCACCGCTGCCGGGGACCCCGCAGGGGGCTGAGAGGGAGGAGGGGAGCGGCGGCGGCCGCGCATACGGGGCGCGGGGCCGGGCGGCCGCTGCCCTGCTCGGCGGCGGGGGGCTGCCGGCCGCCCGCCTCACTCGGCTCCCCGCGCGGACCTCCCCGCCGCCATCTTGTCTGGGGGGAGAAGGCAGCGCGCAGCCGCCGAGGAGGAGGCGGTGGCGGCCGCGCGCATGCGCCGAGGCTGTGGCGGCGGTGGCGGCGGTGGCGGTGGTGGCGGTGGGAGGGGGTGTCCCCTGCCGCGGGGGGCGGCTGTTAACGGGCGGTCGGTGTGGCGGCGGTGCCCGCTGGTCGAATCGTTAAGGGTTGGAAGAGATCTGCAAGGTCGTCTGCTCCAACCACCCGCCTGCCACCAGTGTCACCTCCTACGCCGTGTCCCCAAGCACCATGTCCAGCCTCTCCTTGAGCACCCCCAGGGACGGTGACTCCGCCACCTCCCTGTGCAGCCCGTCCCAGCGCCTGGCTGCTCTTCCTCACAGGAAATGTCTCCTACTTGCTTTAACTGTTGCAGAGCAGTGCTCACGCTGAATAAAGGACTGTTCAGCTTCTCACGCTGCCCTGCCAGCGAGGAGGCTGGGGCTGCAGCAGGAGCTGGGAGGGGGCAGAAGCAGGACAGGTGACCCCAACTGGCCAAAGGGGTATTCCGTACCTTGTGCTGTGGGGTGTCCTGGTTTTGGCTAGGATAGAGGTAATTTTCCTCCTAGAAGCTGGTAGGGTGCTGTGCTTTGGATTTAGGATGAGAACGATGTTGGTAACACACTGATGCCTGAATTGTTGCAGAGCTGTGCTTACACTAAGCCAAGTGAAGAATTTCTTCCTCACATCACATCTTATCTAAATGTCCCCTCTATTTGTTCAAAGCCATTATTCCCGGTTCCATTCATACACTCCCTGATACAGTCCCTTTTCAGCTTTCTGTTAGGCTACTTTTATGCAGGCTCACTAGTACTCTCTACGGTAACTTCCTTGCTAAAATGGTAAGTTGTAAGAGGCAGAGTACCCAGAGGAGAGACGAACAACAGCCAGTTCCTTCAGGACCCTGGGTCATTGGGTCCCACAGACCTGTACCTGTTTAGATTCATCTGGTGGTCTCGAACCTGCTCTTCACTTAGAGTGTGTGGGACTTTGCTCCCCCAGCCTCCAACTATGGGTTGAGGGAAATGAAAGACTTGGGGAGCCCGTCTGCCAGTGCAGGTGGAGGCAAAGATGTTGTTGAGTACCTCAGCCTTCTTCACATCTGTCATTACCAATTACTCAGCTATAGACACTCACTCCTCATATAAGAAATTAGCCACCTATCATAGCTCACACACTACTATTTTCACCCCTCAGTCTATTTGCACGAATGTTAAAGGTGCATGGTGGCCTTCGGGGTCTTCTCCCGTCACCCCAGCACAACAGCCCAAAGGAAACTGGATCGTCTCTTGTGCTCTTCCTCGAGGCTCTGTGTAGAAGGGATGCTGCCAGATGGGAAAGAAGCACTCACACAACCCCTGAGAATCAGCAACAGAGTGGTTTATTGCCAGGACATCTTGCAGATAAGCCTGTGGGATGTCCATGGTGTGTGGTGGCTCCAAGCTAATGCTTGGGATGGACCAGTGTGATGAGGAGGAGGGAGCCAGCTGGGCACTCCTGGACACTGTTGGTGCTCTCTGATGGCAGAGAGCAAAGACATGCCGCAGGAGTCCCAGGCTCCCTGTCGCTGGGTATCTCAGGGGATGGCCTGTTCCCCACATTGTTGTGGTGCCAATGGTACTGCTTGTACGTGTCTGTGGGCTGGGTGCCAGAGATCCCGTGGGCACTGGTGTCTTTTGTCTCGCTAGGTGCATTCCTGCTCGGTGCTTCCTTGGACTGCATCGCTGTCCGCCCACACCGAGGAGGCCTGCCGCTCACCTTGCTGCTCCTGCACTTCTTCCTGCCACACAATCTGGCTGTCAGAGTGCCTGGAAGCTCAGCAAATGGTGGGCCAGCCGCAGGGGTCTGCTTTTATAGGGCCCGCGGCAAAGGCGGGGCAGTGGTGGACACCATGACCGCAGCAAGCCTCTGTGATGGAACGGCCCATGCGTGGCCAAATTTGTGTGGCTGTGTTAGGAGTAGCCTGGAAGATGCCTTCAGGTGGAAGAAGAAGGAGGGTTGAGGGGATGAGGGCCCCTTTTCTGAGGCTGGCTTCCCTGGGCCATTTGGCTTGGCAGAGAGAAAAGCAGCCCCTCGGTGACAGAGACTGCCCTGCACCTCCCGTCCCATGCCCTGGGTTTATTTTTTATCACTGTTTTTTAGGTAATTTCATTCTGTTCTTTGCAGAAAAGAATGGAAGCAGGGTGTATCTTCAGTGTTAATTCCCATGTGCACTTTATGCTGTGAGTGAAGAATTTCTTCCCCATGTCACATCTGATCTAAACCTCCCCTCCATTTGTTCAAAGCCATTATTCCTGGTTATGTGGCTACACTCCCTGATAGAGTTTCTCTCCAGCTTTCTTTTAGGCCACTTTTATGGGTAAGGTTAGGTGGCAAAAATGCAGGACCTAGCAGATTGCAGCCTTATCTACCTTGTTCCACATGTTCCACATGACGTTTTCCAGCTCAGGATCTAGCCTCTGATCAGTGCAACATAGAATCATAGGAACATGAAGGTTGGAAAAGACCTTCAAGATCATCTGGTCCAATCATTCCTCTACCACCAACGTCACCCTCTAAACCATGTCCCCAAGCACCAGGTCCAACCTTTCCTTGAACACCCCCAGGGGCACTGATGCCACCACTTCCTTGGGCAACCTGTCCCAATGCCCGACCACTCTTTCTGAGGAGAAATGTCTCCTCATTTCCAACACGAAATGAAGCAGGTGTGGGCCTGGTGTTCCCCTACCTGACACAGACGGCTCTTTGAGCTTATCTGTGCTAGCATTGCCATCTCTGAACCCCCTTTTTAATACTTTTGTCATTGGGCAGTCTCACCCTGTTCATTGCCACTTTTGATGTGTATAATGAATGACCTTTTTCCTGAGGTCTGAGCATCCTTTGCAAGACACTCTTCAAATTCTTTTTAATCCCTCTTCATTTCATTTTTAGATTTGATCTGGAATGTTTTATAGCTTTCTGTTCTCATTTGGGCCTGGACAAGCTCTGCCACTTATTTAGGTTCAGAGGAACTGCCTTTCCAAGCCCTTTCACATTCCTCTTGCACAGAGTCTGTCACAACCAAGTATTAAACTAAAAGTGTCTTTGAGCATCAACCAGAGACTTAGGAAATCTAGTATGTATTGATAAATAGCTGATTAATTTTTAAGTTTTAATATTTTTGTATTGCTTATTCTAGTAATGAAATTTTCCTGTCATTTGAATATAATTTTTAGTTTTAGCCATTTCTGTCATTGCTGTGACAGAAATCCCTGCTGATTATCCCTGATTATCCCTGCTCTGTTTCAGGGGCCGTAAAACTGTGAATAGCTAAATGTACATGTAAGCTGATATGAGCTTGATCAATATAATGAAAATTAGATAAGTAAACTAATATTAGCAGTTCTAAATTGTATATTTTCCATAATCATATGACGTATCACGCTGCTCATGGCTTTTTGAAGGACGGTAGTTCTTGGTAAATTTTTCTATAAATTCAGCCCCTTTTACTTTCCCTAACATATTGCCAAGAACCTAAAGGATGAGAATCAACATACATTAGTATTTTAAGGAGTTTGGGATAAATCAAAGGATGTTCAGCTGTGTGGCAGTCTGAATAAAAACAGTGTTAAATGTCTCTTCTCTATATATGGAGATAGACTTTTGAAATTTCTTGAATCCAGTTGATGAGAGTCTGTCTTCAAATAAATTTAGTTTGTGTGTTAGGTGGAGAGTTGTAACAATGAAAGCAACTAATGCTGAAATCAAATTTAACTTACACTGCATCTCGCTCAAGAATACTGAAAACAGAAGGTATGAGGTAGCAATTCTTTTTAATTTCTTATTCAGTATTTCAAAAAATGTCTCTGTTGAATAAATTATAAAGAAGAAAAAATCATAAACAAGCTAAACAAAAGCACATTTAAGAAAATGAAGCAACAGCAGTGGTCATATACCGTTTGCAATTCCTTGGTTCCTTAAGGCCCTGCAGGTGAATATGTTGCACATATTTCATTTGTTCGCTTGACTATGAGCTAGCTGCATCTTGTGATTATTGTGGAGAAATGCTGCAATCAGGAAAATCTCCTGATTTTCCTGTTCTCCAGGAAAAATGTAGGGAGAGTATCTGTCCTAGCAGCGTGAACCTGACCAGCTTGGAGGTACGCTGAGGGCATTTCGAGTAGCAGCTGCAGTGCTTTTGCAGCTATAGCTCCTCCCTGGCCCCTGTGGCTGAACACCTGCTGTACTGCTTGTGAAGAAGTAAACTTTGCCTTACACACCATCTGCCTTCATGAAAGGGAGAGCAAGTCACTGTATGAAACTGCGGAGCTAACCTGCCGCATACAGGATAAAGAAATAAGAAGAGTGGGAAAAATATTAACTAGTGATGATTCTCAAGAGATCTGTCTGTAGCTGCTCTGAATTGTTCCATAAGGAAGCATATGCTATTAGAAATCAGCTATGCCCTAGCGATGACCTTTCCTCTCCCTCCCATTCCTCCCTGTGCTGCTACATCTACCATTTCCAGAAGCAAACACAGGATTTGCCTTTGTGCCTGCTAGGGAGTCCACTGAAAAGGGTAACTCATATACTGCTGTAACAGAAGAGTAATGAACTACATCATGTTTCTTAACACAGCTTTTGAAATAATCTGCTTTCTTGTCTTTTCATACTGCTGGCCAGTCACCCTTCTGAGGGCTGTTACTATATATAGTTTTGTTTTTCAGAGCACTTTCCTGTGATGATCATTCTAGTGTTCCATTGCATTGTTTCACACGTACGCAGGTCACTTTCAGCAAACATAAGATGACATCCCAGAAAGATCTAAAAACCTAACAGGAAGACAGAAAAGTACAGTGGTGCTAATTCGGTAGGTTGACAAATGAACAAGATGGTCTTACTGGAAATAACATTCCGAAAAGTTATAGCCTGTTCCAAGGGAAATGCACACACCAAGAAAAGTCCTCTATCTGTTGCTCCGTATCTTCAGATGTTTATTATAGGGTGGAATATTATCAGAAGTGCTTTTCCAAGATTGTTTCTAGAGATTGTTGTGAACAGCCTTTCTACTGGCATGTCTGAAGTACATGCATGAAAAATAAATTATTTATCATTTATGTTAACTATATTACTAAACAGGACGACATTCTCACCACTCTGAAAAGAAAATAATTTCTCACAATTGCTAGTGTACAGCATTTTGGATTCAAACTGCATCTTGATGCAATATTTACCTTTCAGAATGAAGTCCAACCCTGAGGACCTTCGATAAGTAAAACTTCAGAGAGAACCATTTAGACAGTGGTTTTACTGATCCTTGTTTATTCAAGGATTGCCATTGCGAAGTCAAATGAACCTTAACAAAGAGAACTTCCCCTTTTTTATGTTTTGTTAAAGTAATTAATAGTCCAGTATTAAGATGTCACTCATAACATACTTAGTCTTCTGCTATACAGCCATAGCTAGAGGTAGCTGCAGTCAACAAAAAGAAATGTGAAAGCAAGAACCCATAGTACTATATGCCTAGTGTTCCAAAGTGTAACAAAGGGGGAAAAAA
Organism: Anas acuta; assembly: GCF_963932015.1. Taxonomy (NCBI): domain Eukaryota; kingdom Metazoa; phylum Chordata; class Aves; order Anseriformes; family Anatidae; genus Anas; species Anas acuta. The sequence continues at coordinate 56,292,061 of NC_089017.1, read as the reverse complement.
AAAGAATTATTTTCAGCAGAAATAGTACTAAACTTGGATATTCTGTAACCCCAGAATCCTAAAGGTGTGTTTAAAACTGTAAAGGCTGTTTTTTGGATATAATTTATCATTTGGTTAAATATCGGTCCATCAGTTAATGAGATCAGAGAACCTGGAGCAATGAAGCATGTTAAGAATTGTTGGTGGATTGTCTGGTTCACAATTAGGTTTACACTTTTAAAGGAAACCAAAGGGAACAAAAAAAAACCTCTACATAGTAGTGCCAGAAATGAAATCCCATCTCAGGGTTACAGGATTAAAAATAGAGACGTCCTACCACTGAACCAATGGAGACGTCCTACCTCTTAAAGCTACATAATTTTTAGTATCATAGCATTAATTTTATCCTGTCAGTTTGAAGGAAAGTGATAGCTGCATGGAATATATCCAAGTTTCCTGTGCTAGAAGTGAGGCGGGAAAGAATATGAAAGATGAGGGTCTTGAATATTTATGAAAAATGGCTTTGAGTTTAGTCCAGAGAATGAGTCACTTTGAGTCATGCTCAAGTCCAGACATCAGAAGAGGTCTGGACTTGCACCCTAAATCTTCAAATCTTCAGCTTTCTAAAAGTGTATTTTTTTTTTTTTTTTTGTGAAAGTCAGATGTTTGCATACTTAACACTGTTATTAACCTTGAGAGATAGAAAGGGCAGAGAACTCCTAAAGTCCAAATTCGGTTCATGTGCCTGACGTACTGAAGTTTGTAAGCCTAGAAGATTTTGAAATAGTACTTGCTTTACAGTAAGCGTAGGCAACTATAATAGGTAAGGAGACAAGAGTTAGAATGCAAGTATCAGAAACTTCCCTCTTGGATTGTTCAAAAGATCTGAAAAGAGCAAAGAAGCTAGTATCTTAACGGGTGGGAAAAGGAAGATTTTTCGGAAAGTTTTAGTTAAAACTAAACTAACACAGCTACCAAAAATTGGGACACAAGTGACAGAGTATTGAAGGAAATTAGAATCTTTACATCTAAAACTTGCCCATGACCAAGAAAAGAATTACACATTGTACCCTAAGGTATTATAAGCATATTAACAAAAATTGTGTTATGAATTAAGACTGGCAGCTGTCAGCTTGCTGATATTTCAGCACAGAACAAATAGTAGTGGTAAACAGTTTGCAGAGTAAAGATACTAAAACTCGAACTCATAAAATAGAGGCATATGAATTTTTCATATTGTTGAAGTGCTAATTTCCAAAACTAGAAAAGATATAGTCAGCTTAAAATCTGTCACTACTGTTCTGAGTACAGGAGTAACTTATTACCGCAAGCAGCAAGAATAGAATGGATTAAAAATGAGCCCTAGGCCCAATGGAAGTAAAGTTGTTAAAAAACAGATTTTTATGGATTTTTCCTAATGAGTGAAATTTATATTGTCTTCTCCAAGTTTTTCTCATGCTCAGATATGACTTGAGAAAATTCTTTATCAGGAAAGCAACTTTACTCATACTTTTCTTCTCAACTGGTTGTTATCTGGAATAAATAAACAAACACTGATGACATCTGCAACATTTTCTAGGAGTGAAAATGCTACAAACTGTAAGGATTGTAGAAGGGGAGTGGAGCAGTACATTTCAGTATTTTCCAGAATACGACATTATATATATGAAAGTCTTCATGTTTCATTTCAGCATGCTTGTACTCCAGTACATACGATATTAATTCCATATTAACCTTAATTTCTGTGAAATTTGAGTAAATATAGCAGAAAAATATAGTGTACTTTTTGGAAAGGACATGACTTTGGACACTGTAAGATTCATCTCAGGCATCTGAAGTCACATTGAAGATAGTGCTTGAGGCAATTCATAGAGTCACAGAGAGCTGTAGAAACATCTAGTTTGGAAAAAAACATCAAGATCAAATCCAAACATCACCTTGACGTACTGAATCTCACCACTAAACCATGTCCCTTGGTGCCACATCCACATGTTTCTTGAATACTTCCCAGGGATGGGGATGCCACCACTTCCTGAGCAGCCCCTTCCAAAGCTTGACCACCCTCTGCATAAAGGAATTCTTCCTGATGACCAATAAAAACTTTGCCTGGCACAACTGGAGGCTGTTTCCGCATGTCCTTGTCACCTGAGAAAGACACCCTCCTCTCTAACTTTAGCTAACTTACTTTAGATACTTAAGATAACTCACCCTTTAGAGTTAACTGTTTTCTCCCGCTGATTATAAATTGAATCTAGAGGTACTGACTTAGATTATGTGTCTAGCTTTTACATTCTTAAATGAAAATGTACAAATCTTGTCTCATATATCAGTACATAATAAAGTATAATACAATAAAGCAAATAATGCAAAAACATTTTTTTTAAACAAATTTTAGCAAGTTATGTAAGCACCAACACAAATAGATGATTTCATGTAAAGGATGTAAATTTAGAAATTCTGACATTTCATTGTTTTCCTGAAAAAACAACAACAATGACAAAACAAGCCACAGGGAAAGTCAGGCATAGCTCTGTTTAAACTAGAGTGTTGGTAGCAGCAAGGTCAAATGGCTACAGTCCTTATCTTCTCTACTCTAGGTTTTCTTTCCTCCTAAAAGTCTGTCATCATAGTTCACTGGTGGTGGCAATATTTGAATGCTCAATGCAAATTTCAAGACAACATGGTCTTTTACTCCACATAGTATTCTGTAAGAATCTTTGAAAACTGCCTAAATTAAAAACCCCATGAGTGTAGCCACATGACTGATATAAGTGGCAAATTTTGAGAAAAATACAGAAAATCGAGATGCTTCTGGAAAGCTTGGTTCTGTGTAGCAGCAAACCTTCCTTCATTTACTTGTTTCATTTACTTAAGAATAGATAAAAGGTAGGAATTTAGGAAAAGTTAGGGGAAAAACACAGTTTTATGTTAGGCCATGAAATAATCATGCCAGCACCTATGGAATGAACCACACGTTAATCATGATTCTTGTGCAGTAGAAACCAGCTGAGTCAGCAGTTTCCTAAGGAAAAGTAAGAGATGTCTTTTGCTGGAGATACATGGTAGATATCTCTGTTACTGATTTCATCATTATGGGAAAGTCCTCATGACAGGCAATGAGAAGCACCCATGATAACCTTAAAAATTCCCAGTATGTTGCTAGGACCATGCATCCTACTCCTATTTTAAGAGTAAAATATTAGATGTTTTTATACTCTGAAGACAGAATATTTAAGCTCCACTAAGAAAGAAAGAATGTATAGTTTTAATGTCCCACTTCCATGTGTTTTATAGAAGATAAACTTGAAGAGTTTTAGTCATCATTCTATAAATACATAATTCTAAGCAGCTACAGTACTATTTCTTATTAATCAGCGGGTTACTTGACAAACAAAGCTGTTCAGACATGCTGGTTAAGTAGATCATAAAATTATCTTCATAATATTTCCACACTCACAGGTGCTAATACAATGTAGATGTTCTGAGGCAGTGCTGGCTCCCATGTACTGCTGGATCAACTCAAATTCCAGCAGCAGTTCAGCTGACAGAAGCTTTCATGCATAATGAAAGTTACAAATGGATCAGTTCTGCGGATGACAAAAACTGTGTTTGGAGGCTGCAGGAGTGTTGGACACAGATGTATGTTTCTCATGCACCACAGTACTGCCCTTTGCCATCATATCTGGGTCAATCTGTACCACCTCACAGAGTGGCAGAGCTATTAGGCTTATGGTAGAGACTACTTTAAAAAGATTATTTGCAAAGTTAAGCACTTAAATATTTAGAAATCTGAAGGTTGTCAGTGCAATCTTCATTAATTCCCTTTGCATACAAATACTGTGAAGCAATGTTTGCTCAATGCAATCAGGATATTTTTTTCAGAGGAATCTAGAATCAGTCAGTGACCCATACTTGCTAAAAATTTAAGAATGCAGTGTGGCTTAGTTACACAGCGTATGATGAATACATTGTTCTGTTTGTTCTGAATGGTAGTTTTATACTACTACCACCAATAATACTGCTGGTTTTATAAGTCCCTCTGTTCACATGTTCAGAGAGATAGTAAGGAACTCTTCTGCATTAACCCTCTCTTCTATGAAATGTCCTGTCAGTCATTTATACATATATATTTTTTTATTTTTTTTATTTTTTTTTTTCCAGGATTAACTATCCTAATTGAGCTAGCAGTCCTACTATGGAAGATGTGCCAAAACTTTGATATTATCTGTGAACATCTTCAAGTTTTACTCCATACATTTTGAGACAGAGGCACTACAACTGTAGGGTAAGTATGATACATAGTGATATAGTTCGGGAGTCAAGATAGACTGAATCAGCAGGACCTTTCTGATGAACAGTTGCTAATTCCTTCAATGAATGCCAATGGATTCATGTGTCAAGAGAAGTCACACAATAACCATGCTGATTTTTCCCCAGTGTAAATAATTTATCCATTCTCTCATCAGTTTTACTTATTGTGATGGCTTCCAGCAACTTCCTCAAAGCAGAAGTCAGGCTTACCGTTGTGTAGTTTCTCTTCTGTATCTCCCTTGTGAGCTTTTTAAAAAGGCAGTGTCATAATGGCCATTTTGCAGTTCTCTGATACTTGGTTTGTTAAGAAGAGATTTTGCAATTAGTCACAAAGCAATATCCTTCAGTTTCTTTAGAGCACTTGTGTGAATGCCAATCTGTCCTGGTGATCTGATACTGTTCCTTTTGTCTTTCTCCTTTATGTGTTCTGCTAGCACTTGTATTTAAGGCACAGTCTTGCACACATCAACTGTCAGGAAGGGTTTACTTTTCTCTCCCTTTTGTCCCCTTTTGTATTTTGATAAACTTGACTCTCTCAGACAAGTTCAATGTAAGTTGGGTACAAATGAATCATATAATATATTGAGAAATATTCTTGTAGTGAAGCACAGACATGCTTGTGCTGATGAATACACTGATAATTAAAAGAGATTGGCTACCTCTTTGAAAGTATTCATCGCTTTTCATATATTGACTAATTATTTTGAAAATAATTATCATTGGGGGGGATCTTCCATCTGTAAATATGAAAATGTAAAACAAACAAACAAACAAACAAAACCAACTTCTTTCCAAGATCATTGCCATTGGAAAGAAGAGAAAAAATGTTGAATGTTTGTAAAATCTAAGGAAGCTATGGAACCAAATTCTGCAGTACTCAATAGACCAAGTATAATTGCATATTAGTAAGTCTCTGAAAAGAAATATTGTAGAAGTTACCCTTCTATGTACGTATTTGATAGAGCACAGTTAATAAGTATAAACTTCAAGTCCATTTAAAAACTTGAATGTGCTTGTGTGAAACTTCTGAATTTAAATATTTGTAACTTTCAAAGTGTTGAAACAACTTTGCTCAAACATAGTTTAGTATTGACATCTCAGACAAGTTTTCCAAAGAATACTAATCTGAGATTTCTGTTCCTGGTCAATTTTAGTTTTTTAGGCACAAAATCTGAATAATCACATTCTGAATATTTTTCATCTCCTGACTAGTATGATGTATATGTATTTTCAGACCCAGAAAACATAAATTTTCTTAAGCAGGTGAAAAAAAAAAGGAGAAAGAAAAAGAAAAAGAAAAAGAAAAAGAAAAAGAAAAAGAAAAAGAAAAAGAAAAAGAAAAAGAAAAAGAAAAAAAGAATGACCTTAGATCTAACTATAATATTAGTATTGCTATTTACAGGTGACACAGAAGCAGTATTCAGTGTGAAACTGTTTTGGTAAAAACAGGTTTTATATCTCTCTGTGATTATATCTTAAAGTCCTATGAAAAGTAACTCCAAAATATTAACTGATATAACTACCTTTGCACACTACAAACTATAGGGCAAGCACAGCCTCACCTACCTTAAATGAAGATTTTGAATGTGTCAAACAAAAGGAAGCCAAGAGACTGCTAACCCACAGAGGTAATACGAGCAAGAGAAGTGACTTTTCTGCCTTCCCTAGCAGCTGGCACTTGACATCCTTGGCATCATCTAGTTCATAACGTCATTACAAAACCCGTACAGAAGCTGAAGCCCACATTGTCTGAAGCTTAACTGTATATGGAAACCTTTGCAGAAGCAAAACACAGGTTGTTTGAATCTTTGTTATTACTATGAGTATGTAATAGAAAGATTCCAGTCTAAGTAGCAATTATTAGGATTAATTTGCATAATTACCAGCTGGAAGGAAAATCAACTATGGGATGCATCACCATGCACTTTTTTATTTTTAGATCCTTAGTTTAATTACGTCTGGCACTGTCACAGCTGCTACATGATTCTTAAATACTTTCACTGCAGAGTTTGCATCTTAATAGAGATGTTTCCTCCTGTACACATTCTCTCCTGGATGCAATTTCATCAAATAATCTAACTGTCTGAACTATAAATACTCTATATAAAAAAAATAAGTCTGTAGTTTACTTCTCATGCGGTTTATTAGCTGGAGAAAATAAGGAAGGACAGAACAGTACAGGAGGACAATCTTACCAGTCTTCTTGCCTGTATCTGTGTAACCACTATAGGACACTTAAACAAACGATCAGAATATGTAGATTATGTATGACCAATGTGAAGAGTGGGCACGTAACTACATGTATGCCCTCAGTTTTGACATATGCAAAACCTCACCTGAAAAATTCACTTAACAGTTTTAAAACGACCTGTGTATAGCAATTTGGTAATTATATCTAGCATTTTATATGTTCAGAATTCTCAAAATGTATATAGTTTCTGGAAATACTATTCAATCAGTCTTACTATGGTTGTATGGAATTCTGCCAGTTCCTGAAATGAATCCATTATCATATATTATTCAAAATGTCTCGTGATGTACCACTTCGTTGAAAACCAGCCTGAATTTCTGTGAGTTCTCAAGACAGAACACTGAATTAAAGCAAAGAACAAAGAATTAGTAACACTAACAAATAATGATAAATAATTAGAAGGAGGCCTGAGTGGAGACTTTATTTTAACACCTTGAAAATATTTGTCTCCAAGCTTACTTTTTGCAAATCTGGTTGACCGTTGATCCACAAATAACAGTGCTCAATATCCATACCCTCATGTTTTCATCAAATTTAAGAAGGAATATTTACACCAATATCTTACACTTTGACTAACAAAAGGATGGATTTAAGGAAGTCTCTGACTGTAAATATGCTTATATTACTGTGTCTCCACCATCTTTCTCTCTTCTCAGATACTCCATTATGTCTTCCTAATTTTCTCTGATTACTTGCCATGTTCGCAGAAATCTGCTCTGCTCCACTGATACTATGTATAAGGAAACAAAGACACAAGACAGGGAAGTCAGCAGATTTGCCTTAATTCAACTGTCAAATATATGGTATTGCCAGAAATTCAGACCTCAATCATTGGAACATTTGAACATTTACATTATTAAATATATTTCATTAAAAAAAAAAAAAATCTGTGCAAAATCTTATGTAAGCATGTGTATGATTACAGCTTATGGATTATTAATTATAAACTTGCATGAAAGTATCAAGAATTATCATTTATTTTGAGATCTGAACTTGAAGCTATTCTAGTCTGATCTGCTGGCGATGGCAAGTATGTACCAATTTTCTGATTCAGACAGGATTTGGAAAGAATCAAATGCAGAAGAAAAGCTGCACTGGGCACTCCTGTCTCCTCATGCCAGGTACCTGCCTGTTCTGTGCTGGGTTCAGATAGGGCGCTTTCTCTGTCTCAGCAAGAAGGGACCAACAACAAATGGCTTGATAAGGTAGCTGCTGTAATAAACCAGAATTAGAAAAAGAATATAGAAAAAGAATATAGATAGTGAGTAAATCTTAATGTCCCTTCAGGTACTTGGCACTCTGTATTTAAGCAGCATTGTTTGCAGCCCGGATGGATTTTCCTGCAGCACATCATGCAGAGCAGATACTGTCTGCTTTGGACGATAAACTTTCCTTTTGGTCATTCTTGGACTCGATGATCTTGAGGTCTCTTTCAACCTAGAAATTCTGTGATTCTGTGATTTGATCTATTTTATAATTTCTTCAAAAGGAAACAACTCTATTCCTAAGGGATGTTCTCATGAGAAATTCGTGCTGCTTTTTTAGATGGAGGCAAGGCCATGAGGCCCTTCAGCCATCTCTGTTGCAGTTTGCTGGCTGGGGTTATCCTGTGGCTGAGGTTTTTCTGCAGCACAGCACATGTCTGAAGACCTTGCTGCATGGGCAGTACAGCACTGTCCTGTGCCTACTCAGGAGAACTGTTATGTGGATCACTAACTCCTAAATCTCTCTTGGTCAAGATTAATAGGCTGCCTGTGAAGAATATCATATTTTCTTTCAGGGTTCAGTGTGAGAAAATGCACCTTCATGCCAAACAGTTCACCCACTTTTACTTGGAGAGGTAAACTTTCCTTTTAAAGGCTGTAGAAGTACACCTGCTTCTAGTGAAAGGCTGTTGTACCACGTACTATTTGTTGTGTAAGGAAAAGAAGAAGGAACAGATAGGTGAGATAAAATAAATACTTGCTTTCAAATGAAATCGTACCATCTAACACCCTATAAAGTCATCTTTGATCAAAAATTGAACTATCTAACAAGCAAAAAAAATCATTTTCAAAGCATATGGTGCATGTGCTCATGCATATATATTCTAACAAAGATGTTTTCTGTCTCAGAAATGAAATGTTTGGAAGAAAGTATTCTCCTGTCTACAAAGAGGTACTACACACACCCTTCATTAACGCCTAGTCGTTTGAATAATGCAGTGTATTTCACTGCATTTGATCCCAAGAACTTGTGCATTATACTATTATAGTCTAGTATTGTATTTTCTTGCAGACTAAATTAAAGAGGCTAAGCAGACCTAATCTTCATATGCCCTTCTTGTGAAAATGAATGGTATATAGCAATAAGACGTTTCTTCTCTTGACTGTCTTAGATATGTGTGGAGTTTATGACTCCAAGCACATATGATTGTATTTATTTTTCATTTGCTTCTTACTAACTTTTCCATTCAAGATTTTTTTTCCTCTCTCCATGTGATATCAGCTTGCTCCACTTTTTACAGGTTAGCAGCATACATCTGTATACTGATGCTATCTTTCTCTCAGACTAGCATAACAGGCAGACTTATGTCTCAGGAACAGTCTCACAATCATGTCAACATGACTAACATGACTTCCAGTGGATCTGATCATTAATGACTGCAGTACAATAGGTGTCTATGTTTCTAAACATACTTTAGAAAGTCTCTCCATTGGTTTCCCCTCTTAACTGATTGCACACTGTCATACACTGTCATTTTACCTTAATTTCTGGAGCTTATATTTAACTTTTTTTTTTTTTTTTTAGCAGTAAAAAAAGGTGTTTTTGCATTCTTTTCAATAAAAAACCCAAATTCTGAAAAGGATTCCTTACATAAAGGAGTAGTAATGTTAGTTAAGCTAACAAAAAAGCTTGATGCTACATATAAAAACATAGGGCTGCTTTCCACATATGAGTAGTTTCAATTCAGACTGGTCAGGAATCTATGAATTTATTTAAAATTAATTGTTTTGTTGTTATTTCAAAATAATTGATGAAATGTACAGGGTAAATAATATGTTTTTACTTCTTTCCTGCGTTTGTGTGTGTGTGCTAAGCAGAGAGACTAACAATTCTGTTTCTATGTATTCTTTATTTCTCTTCTAAAAATAGACATCCCCAGGTGTTTCTGTGCAGTTACCAATGCTGCTAAAGAATTTGAAGCAGAATGAAAATGGTAGTTGTTACCTTTTCACTGATCTCTTTTGAAATCTTTAAGACTGCAATTAGATGTCTGTTGGGCTATTCACAAGCCATTTTGTATGTAGTGAATTTACCAGATCAGGATGAGTGCTAATTTCAGAGAGTTCAAGGTGAAGATCACAAGAAAAGGTGTGTTTTATACACAGCTGGGGGTGCTGACAGTGCTGAGATAAACCACAAAGACCGTAGAGGCTGCACAATGAAGAAAACTGTGCTTCTGCCATTCTCCAGTCACAGTAACCGTTCCTGGGTACCAGTGGGGAAGAGACAACACAATGTGTGTAAAATGTAGGGAGTCTTGGGCATATGATATTTCCTTTAAAAAGCAGGTCACTTTTTTCAAACAAAGGGAACTCTGGTGTTTTAATTTTCCATGACCATCAGGTAGGTTGCATCAAAGTTATTTTCCAGTACTTTGTACTGCCTAAGGGGACTCGGTTGTTTTTGAGAAAATCACTGCAAGCATAGCTGTACTTTCTGGGTTGTGGCTGGTTGTTGTGCTAGTGCAGCATGGACACATGCATATTGCCTGATGTCTTTTCCTCAGGTACACACCTCCTGCTCAGTGTATGTTGCCATTCAGTTCTTTTGTAATGGCTTGTCATCTGCATACATTTTAGAAAGAAAATAAGCCCTCAAGCATTGCCCCTTACCTTCTCCAGTTTCTGTACACCTCCTTTTGTGCTGAATGACTCTAATAAGCAAAAATACATAACTGAGAATCTTCTTTTAATGCTACCATTCAGAGAAAGTATCCAAACTGGTAACATTATACAACTGCAGCGAGGGTGATTGTGAAGCAACGCTTGCTGGCCACACTATCCATAGTAAACAGAGGGCTGAATTACCCACCATAAAAATCTTTATCTTCGATACATCCAAATGCAAACTGTAAATAACAATTTTCAGGGCTACTAAGTCTAAGGATTTGTCTAGTCCTCTGTAGTGTCAAGTGAATACCATATAGCAACCTTTGCTTACAAAGGAGATAGAAATTGAAGAGATGTGAAAATGGACTGAAGCCTTTTGGTTTAATCGGTTCAATTTGGTTTGGCTTTATCTATAGCCTTACTTTTCCAATGAAGGAGCACTGGAGGAGGGGATGAATGTAAGGGATGAGTTCAGATGCACTTGTTTCACATGCCTACCATGCTTGAGTCTCCCTTTGACTTTGACTAAAGGAATCTGGAGACAGGAGCAGCCAAGATAGGTGGCATCAGCATAAAAGGGTGCTTCCTTCACTTCTTGCCCAAATCAGTCTGCTTCTGCCTCTGCAGCCAGCCTCATCTGTGGGCTGGGGTGGAAGACTGTTGAAGGAAAAAGACCAAACTCTGCCAAGTGAATGCTTCCACCTGCGTCTACATGCCTGAAGACAAAGGGAACTGTATGGGGACTGAACCACTCTCAGAGCCACATTTGTGATATGAGCAGCCTGAATACACTCAGTGGGAGGAAGAGGCACTTTTTCCCACTCTTCACTAACATAGTGTGTTAGTGAAAATCCATCCCCTGTGGTTAGTCATCTCCCAAAGGAAGTGTGGGGTTTTTGTTTGGTATATCCTCTTACTGGAGCTGATGAGGAAAAACAGACATTTGAATGTTAGGTTCAACAGGAAAAACAATTAGAGGGAGGTTAGGTAAATGAAAAGGAGGAAGGATGGACTAAGGAATAGGAAAACACAGGAAAAAGGAGAAAGAAAGAAAGAAAAGTAGTAACACCTGTATCTGGGGAAAAAAAAAAAAAAAGAAAAAGAAAAGAAAGGCACAAAAGGAGCATTTAATTATGTTTTATTTTTCTAACAGTCCCTATATATTGGCACAGTCACTGTTTTTCCCTTCTGTGCCATTGATTCTGCAGCTTCCAAAAATATAAAAGTGAACTTAGCAATTTTACATGAGAAAGGGAAAGTAAAATAGGAGATAAACAGAGCTACATTATGGGGGAAATTATTTCATTCAGTAAGTGAATGAAGGGAAAGAATGACAAGAGCTTCATCACTTTAATTTAAGCCTTTTGAGCTATACCCATCTGGGAGTTTTGTCTTCAACAGAGGCAGCTTCTAGGTGGTCAAAAGGAGAATGTTAATGTCCTACATAGCCTAGAAATTATAGATCTGTTTCTTTTGATGTGGTGTTGTGATCCATTTACAGAAATCATGGTAGAAATATTATCTTTTATGTGTATTTCAGAATTACAAAAGTTGAATTTTATATAGAGACTTATAATTGTTGCTGTTTGCTTGTTTAATACAACCTCAGGTATCCAATTTCAAATCAAGATGGGTAGTTAAGGAAAACTTGAGAAAAACCTATTCAGGTGTTGTTTACTTTTTGAGTCATTGGGTTTAAAGAAGACTTCCTTCAAGCCTGAAAAAATGAGTACATTGCTTCCCTATAGCAATATTATACCCACAATCGTTAGTTGGGTTGATCTATCAGAGTGGTGACTGTCAAATGGAAGAATGATAAGGTCAGGAATGAGGCTGGTTTATTTGTAGCATAGCACATTTGAAATCTTTTTGATCAAAAGAAAAAGGTTTAAAAAATATTAATAACCAAAAGGATTATGGCTAATACCTACTCATATTTTACTCATATTTCACACATATCTGAAGTGTAAGTATCACATACACAGCAAATGACAAACCTACACTGAAAATCCCCAAGGTAACAACCTTTTTTTTTTTTTTCATTTGCAGTTTTGGCAGAGCACTGGTCAGAGATTCAGTTCTTCATGTGAACATTAGAAAAATGTTCAGTGTTTGTCTCTAGATGTCTAAGCTAATAGCCTGAGTGGCCAGAAGGAATGAACGTCTTGTGGGATTATTTCTGTTTTAAGTTGAATGAGTGATCATCATAAAATGCATAAACAGCCTTGGGAGAATAAGGTAAGAGTGCTAGCCACAGTGCTATGGAGAATACATTGGCATGATATTTAGCATGAACAGAAGGTCTGTCTGCCTGTTTGGCCAAGAAGTCACATAGCTGTGATTAGTGCAGTTCTGAGGTTAAGGTAGGAAGGGTAATGCTAGAGAACACAGAAGTCTATCTAGATGACTGAAGTGGGTTGACTGGAAATAATGTGATGAATGGAGAATTTAACAATATCACAGCTCCCTCGAGGGAATTGAGGGTTCCAGAGAGCATCCTGACACCGTGTGCTGAGTGCTGCAAAGTTTCATTCTTTTCAATGACACATAGGTGTGATTAACTTAAATATGTAAATAAACAAACAAACAACACCTCCACAACTATTCTTTTAAAACGAATATTTTAAATGTTATATGCTTTTGATTTTGTTTTGTTTATTTAATTCATAAAGTATTAAGGGCTTTTTTTTTTTTTTTTTTTTAATAAAGTATTATGGGGTGTCTATTAATCACTCATTCTACCCGTGTAGCTTTTTTTTTTTTAAATAAAAATATTTTTCCCCACAGACTAGGATTGATTGACAGCTCTCTAATCTTTAAAATGTTTCAAGTCCTATAGCCATGTTCACTTTGTACAGCCACATGCTGTGCTATAAATGTCATATACATAGTATTAATATAAATAGCTGCTTTACCAGATTATTCTTCGTTTTACCTAAGTGACTTGAGCAAAAATAATATTAATTGAACAAATCCATATTATTTTTTGTCAGTATTTTGGAGTTTATTACATCGGTAGAGATGTCTAAAAAAAAAAAAATAAAAAATTCTACCTCGGTATTAAAACACTCAGAGTTTGAAGACTCAAAAGGCATGAATTATGTATAATATCTGGCTGCTGCTTGCCTGTGTCAGATTAGAAAATAATGTTTTTCATTTTATTTGACTGCTTATGCCTGGAGTATTAAATGAATGCAAAATGTGGTAGTTTATTATATTTCAAAAATACACCCACTAATTTCTAAGACAGAATTAAATAGATAGGGATATTTTTCCTGGGGTACTGTTCCAAAATTCTGTAGTTGTGACCTACAGGGTCTCTTGAACCTAGCAACTATGTCAGACTTTTTCTTCCATGAATTTGTCTGATTGATTTTTATGCATTTGTTTTTGAAGTCAATGACATTCTGTATTAACCAAATCCCTCAATTTGTAGTTTGAAAAACTGTTTCCTACCATTTTCCTTAAATACTTTGAGTGGTAATATAGCTTGATATGCTCTCAAATTACAGTATTAAAATAAGATTTTGTAGAAAAAAATACAATAATGTTAAAGGACAAATAATGTGGCATATATTTTACTTAGCTATTATTTGGGGAAAACTGTAAGGGAGACAACTTTTGTCAAAGCACTGCTCAAACTTAATATCTTGGGCTGCTTGGGTAATAGATTTGAGACTGCTTTGAACATATTAAAATAAGGATATTTCCTGTGTATATTACATTTTTCATACTCATTCCTTAATCTTCACTTTTCCTCCTCCTGAGAAAATTGAATGGAAATCTTATTAAATGACTTACCTTTGTTTCAAGAAAGAAAATGTGGTCAGATGTGGGAGCTGAGAAATCACCAGAAAGCTTTTGCTTTATGATGATCTTCACCAAGCCCTGTTGATTTCAATTATTTGCACTTTAAAAATATTTTAAAATTCACATCTCAATATACTTATACTTCAGCCTATTCCTCTTCTTTTCTGAAAGATGGCTCTTACTGACTTGTTATTGAACTGTATCTGTATGGAAAATTGGGTCAAAAAATTTTTGTTTTAAATAGCAGGGTGAAAAGAGCCATTGATTTTTTTTTTTTTTTTTTTTTTTAATTTGTTCCTACATATTTTAGCTATTACATTTTACTATTCCACAGCAATGCCATTGCTTTCAATTTTGTATGACTCCTCTTTGATTTGCAAAGTATTAACAAGCTTCTGATGTAACCATTTAGTCTTACAGTACTCTTCCTGTTTCTCTTCCCTTTTGGGATAATTCACTACTGTTTTTAATGTTATCTCTTAACTGCTAGTTTGCTGGACCTTTTTTTTCACCTTTAAATTTTATTCTCATAGGAACAAGCTCCTTAAATTTGTTAAGTGTGTTTTTTGAGTGTGCTCTGAAGTGTAAAAAAGGAAATGAAAGCAAGCAACAACAGAAATAAATGTATATTAAAGTCATTGTTATGTTTTTTTTGCGGACTGGCTTTTATGTTTTAAATTCTCAAAATTGGCAGTACATGGCATATTACCATCTGAAAACACAAAGATCAAAAGTGTGAGATACTTTTACAATTAATTTGGTTTCTTAAGCAGTTTTATTCTTTGTGTACATTCATACTGCTATGAATTTATTGCAGGTTAAAACAAACAGTTTACTAAGTAAACTGTCTGCTATTAATCCCTAACAGAAGCTGCTGATACAATAGTGGAAAATTACTTGTGTTATTCTTTTTTTTCATTGTATCACACATCTTAGTAAAATAGTAGTGATTATTTTATGAAGAAATCAAGAAAAGATGTTAAGTGACCTGCCAAAAATTGCAGAGAGAATATAGGTCAAGTATGTCAGAAAAACTGCTTGTTTGCATGTCCCAATTTCCACTAGAATATAGATCTAAAGAGGAGGGAAAGCATACTGTCTATTCAGTAACAAAAAGAAAAAAAAAAAAAAAAAAAAAAGAGAATAAGCAGAGACCAATATTTTTTTTCCCAGCTTTTCCCATAATTAGTATGACCCATGAAGGTCATACCATCAGCAACAGAATTTGCTCTTAGGCCCAATATTTGGAGCTGTTTTGCATGGCACACCAGAAATCATGTGCCAGCTGTGTCTCTGCATCTATGAAAGCTGCAGCCCATAGATACTTCTATTACTAAGGAAACAATAAAATTATCATGACTATGTTAATAGTATTACCAAAAAAATAAAAGATGCTTTCAGCTTATAAATGTATAAATATTTCACCATCCACTCCCTTAGGCTCTCTTACTTCTAGAAACCCACCTACTCTTAAATCTAGTTAATGTCTACTGATATTCCTTGTTAACTGAACAGGTACAAAGACTCATGAAAAATTTTCCAGATAAGTTTATATGTGAGAAATTAGATACTGTGTGCAATTTTTCTAAAAATAAATAAATAAATAAATAAATAAATAATAATATATATTTCTGTGTAAATTAGTTAAGAAATTACTAATGAATATACAGATTGAATTTATAACTGATCATTTTGTACCCACGAGTGTTTTAAGGCATCATGAAATCATAGAACAGCTTGGGTTGGAAGAGACCTTAAAGATATCTGGTTCCAACACCCCTGCCATGGGGAGCACCCAGTGGATGCTACCCACTAGATCAGGTTGCCCAGGGCCTTGTCCAACCTGGCCTTGAACACCTCCAGCTGTAAGAATAAAAGGGATATTTCACATATTTCTCACATTTCTCCCCCAACTCAGGGATCGGGCATCCACAGCTTCTCTGGGCAGCCTGTTCCAGTGCCTAACCACCCTCTGAGTGAAGAATTTCCTCCTAGCATTTGATCAAAATCTCACCTCTTTTAGTTTAAAACCATTATCCTTGTTCTGTCATCATTTGACTGAGCAAAAAGTTTCTTTCCATCTTTTTTATGAGTCCCTTTTAAGTATTGAAAGGCTGCAATAAGGTCTCCCTGGAGCCTTCTCTTATCCAGGCTGAACAACCCTGGCTCTCTCAGAACTTTCTTCAGAGGAGAGGTGCTCCAGCCCTCTGATCATCTTCCAGGCCCTCCTCTGGACCTGCTCTAGCAGCCCCATGTCCTTCTTGTGCTGGGAGCCCCAGATGTGGACAGAGCAGAGCAGAGGGGCACAATCTGAAGATGATCTTCATCTCTCTTTTTTTTGGTATAAAAATAAAGTTGAAAGGACTAACCATCTGCATGAATGTCTGTGTCCTGTCTAACCACCTGGCTAACTGTAGAGGGACAGACGTTGCTTTATCGTGATGTCTTGAGAATAGTAATCAGGTACAGAGATCTAACAATCAGCATTTTAAATGGTCTAACAATTAATATTTTAAATAATGCTTTGCAGAATCTGAGTGCCTTTCTTACTGGACCAGAGTTTATCAGCACCTTCTGGTGCAAAAGATTTGGTACAGTCAGCAGGTCTCAATGATAAATGCTTTTCTAGGGAAAGAACAGCAAGAAAGAGATAAACTGGGTGCCCGGCCAGTCCTGCATACATCCGTGGTGGGCAGTCACAAGGTTTTTTGGCTCAGGTGATTTTCTGGAGAATCAGGAAAGTGAGGAGGACTCTTCTGAATGTCTCCTGTCAGCTGAAGTATTAACTTACCTCAAGACTCATCAAGTTATGTGTGGATGACAATCATGTGGTGAAACTGCTCTAAGATGACATGCATGTGATTATTTCAAATGATGCTGAGATGAGACCATGTTCAATGTAAACAAGTAATAGTCATGAAACAAATGGCTCTTCAAAGTTAATATAATTTACTGCAGTGTGGTTTCGGTGAGGTTATCCATTTTTCAAATGTAATTCTGCGTGTTACTGTTCTTCAGGGGACTAAAGTCTTTCTTCATCTTCATGTGCCACTATCAGCAGTTGGTGACTGCCAAGCAGTCCTGAAATCTCAGTAGTGCATATTCAGTTCAGAAGATATGAAGAACAAAGTGAGTAGTTCAGCTTTTTAAAACTCATTTGCCTTATGATTTATTTCCACGTGGAAGTTACCTAACATACAGCAGCAAAGGGGATCACAGTTCTACTGGGGTGTAAACAGTTGCCATAGGTCCCCAGCTCTGATCACTGACTGCATTTACATTTCTAGTTATTATCTGTACAAATACTGGTGAGCGCAAGACCAGTATTATTGCTGATGAGTGCAAGAGCAAACACTACTAAATAATTTCTCTGCATTAAGGAGCCAGAATTAAAAGTTTAAATTTGTATGCAGAGAAGCTCAGAAATATTTTTACCTTAGCACAGACTGATAAGATGATGAGGCAGTTAAAGATATCATGCCCCTCCCGTTAAACTTAGTGTGTCATAACCCATGTTTTTCAGAGCTTTCTGGCTTCATCAAGAGAAGATTTTTTTTTTCTTCACTGTGACCATGAATGAATCTTTAATATTTCCATAAAGCCTGTCTGATCTAAATATATTTCATGCATAAAAAGTCAAGGTTAAAAGGGAACTGTTCAACTATAGTAGGACTTGGCACCTCTGAAATGGTCTTCTGTACTTATGATCAGAAAGCATATAGTGTTCAGAAAAAAATAGGTTCCATCTTACAATATCTGCTTCAAGTGCATCGTCTGAGTTTTGATGAGCTCAAAGCCTGCTGGGTTAGCTTTCTGAATTATACGGAGATGACAAGTTTCATCACAGGCTGCTGATTCTGCTTCTCTGCTTCCAGAGTTCAGCAAATCAGCAGAGCTGTGCATGAGGTTCAGTCCTACAAAGCTCCTGATCACTCATTCTTCAGTGTTTAGTTGCTCAGCAAGACTCTTCTAGCTGCACTGCTGCTTCATGCCCAAATTTTGCAGAGCTGGAGTGCTGTACAATTAGATGTGTTTAGCATAGTTATCTCTTTTACCAGACTCAGAGATGACACCTGACTTTATACCTAAATAGTTTCTAGGTGGAGGAAACACTGATATTTTAGCTTTGGTTGGATTGTGGTGAAAAAGTAGCCTATTTTAAAATAATTTCCTGCACAATAAGCCCAATGTGACCTTCAAAACAAAATATGTAAGTGTAATTAATTAACTGCATAAAAACAGGAGTTCAGTATTGTCAATAAATGAAGTTTATTAGGTGTTTTGAGAAATGAGAAATTACATTGTCACAATGAGCACCTATAATTTTTATTTACATATATTGAGTTTTGTTTTGTATATTGGCAAGAAATAACTTAAAAAAAAAAAAAAAAAAAAAAAGGATAGTTACTTGTTTATGATAAAAGGACAAAGACAGAGAGGGATGAAATGGTTCCAAAACTCTTAAAATCTTTCATTTCTGAACATCAGTTTGAATCAAAGCTTGCATTATTAGCAACTGCAGGATGAGTCTGACAAGCAATGAAAGTCTAACTTGGGATGTCTGAAGAGATGTTCTATTCCTCCCTGCTATAAAGACACCTCAGTTTCTCAGCAGTCAGTTCTTGAAACATGATTGTTCATAGCACAATCCTTTAATGTAACAATAACCACCCCCATAGTTCAGGAGATGCAGCTGTCAGATAACTGGTAAAGGATGGGCAGGTGACAAAAATGTACTAGTAAGCAACCCTAGCCTCTGAGGGGCCTCTAATTACAAGCCAGTGTCCAAAGTGGCAGATTTGTACAAAGGTTGTTCAGCAGCATAAATAAATAACCAAATAATATAATATCTTTTCTTGTTAATGAAAGCCATCACACGTGGTGTGAGAGTAGGAGCTTTAAAATGATCAAAACCTATAGGGAGGAAAGAGAAGTTTTAGAAAAAGGAGACCCAAAATGCATGTAACTTTATTATTGGTATGGTGTATATGGTCTTTCAGGAAAACTAAGTAGCAAGCTAGGAGTTAATAAAGTGTGTCTATAGTGAATACTGTGCCTACTATATTATTTATAAAGTTTTTGGCAGCCTTGAAGAGGTTAGTGACTTGTAGGAAGGGTCCTTAAGGTGGAAAGGTACAGTAACAAAGGGATACAGGAGTGCAGGACTGCTCCCTGGAATGGAAACCTGTCTACATTCACACCAACTGTGTCAGTGCTCTGACTCAAGTACAGGCATTATTGATTCATTATTGATATAACTCAGGAACTTGGTTCCCAGATTTAATGCTTACTGGAAAAAAAGAACAAACAAGCCACAAGAGCAGTAGTAACCACTCACCTACTGTAAACAGTATCACTTATTTCCTGCATTTATCAAATGAATAAAGAGGAAGATCAGTCAAGTTGTTACAGGATAGTCACAGATGATGTAAACAAATAAATAAATAATAAAATATATAAAAATATAAACTGCCAATGGACAATCCTCATCTAATATTTTTCAAACATGCAAAACATAGTATCACCATTCTAACAAAACTATACTGAAATAAATAATTTGTGGGACATACCTAAACAGATGCATGTGCCAAGGCTGACAAATTTAAATATTACTCAAGATCCTTAAATTATTTGTATGGGTAAGAAAAAATGTTCTAAAATGTTCAGAATCAGATTATACTTACCTATACTGTACTTCAATGTATTTTTCAGCATATGAGCAGGGCAATGAACTGGAAGCAAAGGTTAATTTTCATTTTACCTTACTTCATAACAGAGTGGTTCACAAAATTAACATATGTACTTTAATTTGCAAATTCTCTCTTATCATCAACAATCAAAACAATTTGTTGCAGTCTTCTTTTATATTCTCTAAATATGAAGTCTAAGTATAAAGTTTTTCCAAAGTCTTTCCTTTTGAAAATAACTGGACAGACATTTAGGTATTTCTACTTCAATGTCACAAAAATTAAATTACTATTGTAATCAATTTATTATCTCCATAGTTCAAATAATCATTGATCACATGTAAAAATATGTTTTTTTTTTTTTTTTTTTTTTGTTTTTTGTTTTTTGTTTTTGTTTTTGGACAAGTCACTAGTTGCTTTTTTAACTGAAAAGGAAAAAATATACTGATGTCAACACTCACAAACATATTTTTAATTCTGTCAAGGTATAGTGTGTGTCACACTGGAAAACACTTCTACTTTATTTGAGGTTATGATCAAGCTATAGCTGTGATGACCATTAGGCATTTAATGGTAGTTTCCACAGGAAGGGTAATTTAATAATCATTACTTGATTGAAGTAGTTTTACGGACACCTTTTAGTACCGGAATTCACAGATCTGCCGTACTCCTGGATTTGATACTGATTTAGAATTTTGCCAGGACTGTGTTTTCCTGCCAGTAATGGGACATAGACACACATTGTGCCTACAAAGAGCTGTGTTGCTGAAGAAGATTGCTGCCTATTGGTCCCCCTCAGTTTACTAGTTCCACCTGTCAGAATTGTTGCATGAGCTCCTCATGTGTTTCTTAAACTGTCCCAGGCTTGGAGAATTAGCCTAGTAAAGACCACTTAAGCAAACCTGCAGAGCTGTGGCACAGAGGTAACGCATTGCTGGAGGCAAACACAGTGTGTGTTCTGGGAAAAATAGCCCAATTGTAACCATAGCGTGACAACTGTTATGCCAGCATGCATAACCTTCCACTGCTCAAGCCTGTGCTTCAGCACAGAAATGGCAAAGACTTTCTAAAAAGATGATGTGCTTGATTTATGCTGTTAAGAATGTATTAGAGCAGTAAAACCAAATTGACACATGAATGTTAAGGGTAACACAAGTATGTAACCGTAAATTAAGAAGACAAAGTCATAAAGTGGGTTTCAATATGTTGCAGGGGGTGAAAAATTTACAAAAGTAATGTAAACTCATATTGAGGAATACAAAGGAATATATAGTTGAGCAATGAAACAAAAGGGAAAGGAAACCGTGGGGGAAGCAGAGAAGGCTGAAGTGTTCAGCTATCTCTTTTGCTCCTCTCTTCACATAAAGGCAATTACAGCTTATTTATGACCACAGTTTTAACTACCAAGAGAATGGAACTGGCAAGAAAGAGCCTTGAAAGAATATAGACATAAGTTACATGCATTCCCATCGGCACTCTGTAAACCTCAGCTATTATTTTTGAGACCTCTTCAAAGAAAAAAAAAAAGGCTAGGAGAAAGGCAACTGTGATAGTTATCTTTAAAAAATGCAAAGGAAAGGGACAAAAGGGACAACATGAATAATTACAGAGCAGTTCCACTTGATTCTGATTCTTAGGAAGATACGAGGACAAATTTTGTGTGACTATTGCTAAGCATATTGGATAATAAAGCAGTAACACAGCCAGCATAGATCTGCTGAGAACAAATCATAGCAAATCAATGGAATGCAATTCTTGAGAGGGTGGCAGTTATGGTAGACAAAGTAGGAAGCAGCTGCTGTATCTATTGCCTTTTATAAAAAGTTTCACTGCTGTTGCCTTTGACGATTTGTAAAGCAAACTAGCAAAATATGTTCCAGATTAAATTCCTAGTACATTCATATACCATAGGTTAAAAGGTTGCTCTCAGAAATTAGCTATCAATGAGCTGCTGTTAGAGAGAGGGAGAATTTCAGGCTGGGTTGGTAGGTTCCTGTTACTGTCCTGAATCCCTTGCTAATCAGTATTTCTATTCATAGTAAAATACATACTCATGCAGTTTCCAGATAGCATCATGATAAGAAAGGTTGTTGCTCTGAGGGACAGAATCAGAATTCAGTCTTAAATTTATTATTTTATTTTATTTTATTTTATTTTATTTTATTTTATTTTATTTTATTTTATTTTATTTTATTTTATTTTATTTTATTTTATTTTATTTTATTTTATTTTATTTATTTTCATAACAAAAGCAAATGTCATTTGTTCTTATTTAGTTTAAAAATTAGGCTGAAAAGTAACATGTCTCTCTCCCAGTAGTAGGGCAGTTGTTCAGAAGGCTGAAGTTTAAATAAATTGTCAGCTGTTATTATTTGCATGAATGCTTATTTTAAAAGCACAGACTGTAAATTGCTTTCTCACTCTGAGACACATAGCACCATAGCATGGTTTGGATTGGAAGGGACCTTAAAGACCACCCAGTTCCAACCTCCCTGCCATGTGCAGGGACACCTCCCTCCAGACCAGGCTGCCCAAAGCCCCATCCAGCCCGGCCTTGAACACCTCCAGGGATGGGGCATCCACAGCTTCTCTGGGCAACCTGTGCCAGTGCCTTACCACCCTCTGAGGGAAGAATTTCTTCCTTATAACTAGTTTAAACCTACCCCCTTCTAGTTTAAAGCCACTACTTCTAGTACTATCACCACACCCCCTGAAAAAGTGTTCCTCCCCAGCTTTCCTGTAGGCTCCCATTAGGTACTGGAAGGCCACTACAAGGTCTCCCTGGAGCCTTCTCTTCAGGCTGAACAACCCCAGCTCCCCCAGCCTGTCTTCATAGGGAGGTGCTCCAGCCCCTTGATCATCCTTACGGCTATCCTCTGGACTCGCTCTAGAAGGTCCCTGTCCCTGTCCTTGTCATGCTGGCGGCCCCAGAGCAGTGCTCCAGGTGGGGTCTCACAAGAGCAGAGCAACAGGAGACAATCACCTCTCTTACCCTGCTGGCCATGCTGCTTTTGATGCAGCCCAGGATACGGTTGGCTTTCTGGGCTGCAAGCACACATTGCTAGCTCATGCTGAGCTTCTCATCCACCAATACCCCCAGGTCCTTCTCAGGGCTGCTCTCAATCCATTCTCCACCCAGCCTGTATTCGTGCTCGTGATTACCCTGGCCTGGGTGCAGGGCCTTGTACTTGGCCTTGTTGAACCTCACGAGGTTCGCATAGGCCCACCTCTCAGCCTGCCCTGGTCCCTCTGGATAGCATCCCTTCTCTCCAGTGTGTTGACTGTACCACACAGCTTGGTGTCATCAGCAAACTTGCTGAGGGTGTGCTCAATCCCACTAATCCACACCTATGCCAATTCTTTCATTTAAAAAACTGAAGTGGTGGGAACATTGGTATGGAAGAGCCTTTGCTATGTTTCAGAACAGGTGCAAATAATGTGGCAGTTAAGGATCATGAGTGGCATGAAACGGATTTATTAGTATTTCCCCTTGTTATCAGCCATACAGTTGTAAGTGAAAGCAAGAGCAGAAATCCAATTAAAGTGTAAACTTGCAAGCAGGCCTAGAAGACATAGTTTTATTCTCTTAATCTCAGTGTTGATCCCTTTGCTTTTGCCTCACCTCAAGTTTTTAATTATTTTGCCTCAAAACAAAACCAGCAAAATGAATCTAAATTTTCTCATGTTGCATCCAGCATTTAAGAAGTGAAAAGTATGATATTTCTGATGAAGTTTGGTATTTCTACCCTGTAATTTGTCTTTTAGACTATCAAAAAGCCTGTGAAATAAAGCAGGACCCTTCTTAACATGGAAGCTAACCAGTCCTGTCTCCTCTTAATATGGAAGCTAACCAATCCTGTCTCCTCAGCACTTTTCATGTATGCAGATTTCCTCTTAAAATCACAAAAACAATAGACCACCAATAAAACATAAGTAAGAAGATAGACTGAAATTTTTTTGACAAGCTCAGTAAAAAGTTCAAAGTTGAGCAATACTCTCTGAAAATCACTGTGTTTTAAGACATGAATCCAATGGAAAATAGAGGTATGTGTTGGATAATGTTTCAAGTGACATAAGAAACAAATTATTTCTATTTGTTTCTAACTGAAAGTTAGAGATGGAAGAGAGTGGCATCTTGGAAGGGAGGAAAATTACTGTCCTCATGATATGGCATCATAAACAGCAGAGCCAGTACCTGATTGTCATGATTTGCTGATGTTATAACATCTAGAGATTCTGCAAGGGTTGATTTGCTTTTTCCAACACTTGATTAGTCATACAACTGTTTCTGTGCTACTGCTGCTCTTGTAGAGAAACACCTTGGAGTTGTTGATAGTCCAGACATGTGACAGAAAATAAAATATCTGATATCTGTTTTTCTTTTCCTTTCTTACCTTCTGTTTATCTTCCTTGGTGATAGTGTTGGAGTAATAACATTCTTTAAAGGTCAGATCTCTTCTCATGTGAGAAGGCCACATGTTTTCTTAGTGTATTACTTTCTCTATTTTTTTCTTCCGAATATCTCCACTTTTTTTTTTTTTTTTAATAAACGGCCTAATAACTGAGTCTGAACAAAACACTCCAAAAAACAAAACAAAACAAAATATAAAAAGGTGACTGAACTATCCTATCTACCCTAAGCTGAGTGTCATAGGGACACAGGTCCCAAGTATTCTTAGAAAGGACATTTTAAACACATATCTGCTACGTATAGTCCCAGGACTGAAAGAACTGGTCCCTCCACATCAGCAGAGCTGAAAATTTCATCAGTCTTGGGGAGTGCTGAGTAGGATCACCACTTGGAGGAATTAAAATATCAGGTCTGCATGAGGATCCTTTTTTCCTTTTTTTTTTTTTTTTTCCCCAGTATGGCTATGCCAGCCTGTATCCTGAAGGGAAAGCACTCCTCCCGGATGTCAGACATCACAGATCTCCCTAACGTGACTGACATCAAAATAAACTCTGTTTTTTTGTGCCTCCTAATGTGGCTGGTTTGGCCAAGTCACCTACACGACTTGAGCTGGACACAAAGGGAAAGCGGAGCCGTGTGCAGTCACATATGCCAACGTGCTCCCATGTGGGCTCCGCATCCCTGCTGAACAGAATCACAGCAGCACAGCAACACAGGAATCTAGATCAGAGCCGGCCTATCGAGTCTGCTTCCCTTTACAGCTCTTCCCGTCATTCTTTGCCCCCAAAACGCCATTCAAAATAAAATAAAAGAGCGGTTGCCAGGCAACCTCTTGCCATATCGCCAAGTCAGTTTTTCATTTGGATGCTGGCTGCTGGTGTCCGGGCAGGTGTTTTAGACACAAGATATATTCTTGCACTGCTCATGAAAAAAAGAATTATCATACTTTTCCTAATTACAAGAACACTAGATAACGATCAGGCTTACTAATTGTTGACTTGCTTTTCCAATCAGTTCTCCCATTAATCTTTGTAGAATATGAGTTCAAAGTACAACAAATGAAATAAACTTTGTACCACTATGAGGTCAGGTAACCATTCTGCTGGATAATCAGAAAAGGAGAGCAGCATTATAACAGATTTTTCACTGCAGTTGATACTCCTCCTGTTTTTTGTCTATCAATTCATTAGTATTTAAATAAGCTTACAAATATTTCTGCACATTTTAGATCAGATAGTGCTGTGGATTTAGTTCTTAATCTAAAGTTTGCATTTTAGTTCAATAATTTGTTGTAACAGATTATTGTTACACTCCCTACTTCCAGATGAGAAATAGGAACTAACCATGTAATTTCATTTTAATCTTACAATGAGAAGTGGAGGGAGAAAAGAATAGGGAAGTCTAATTGATCATCCAGGGAGAAGGAACTTTATTTCATTTCCTTTTTCCTCACTAAGTAATGCAATAATGGATGAGTTAAATATGTATATAGTGGATATGGTCTTATCATCAGTGCAATGTCAGTATAAAATTAATGTTTTCCTTCAGCTTAATTGCAAAATTGTGATGAGCACAGGAAGCATTTGTTAGAATATGTATTAAATTGATCAGATTTGAAGTACCATTGTCCATGTTGCCATCCATTGTCCAAGGCTACTTAAAATGTAGCCTTTCATTTTGCATATAGATTTTGGTTTTGAAGGTGAAAACTGATAACGACTATTATGAAAGAGGGAGCATTTAACAAATTATTCAAATCAAAGGTAAAATACATGGGAAAAGTGCTACCTTGAGAATGCAGTAGAGATTACTTATATGGATACTCCATTATATTCACTTTTCTATTTTGGAAGCAAAACTGGGAGAAAAGGTCAGAAATATCACTGCATTGCTATAAACCACCTTCTTTTTTCATTTGTAAACTGTTATGCTTCTCTTACTGCTTAGGATCCTGTGTGAAGAAGTGAAATGGAAATCTAAATGGTCATGAAGGAAAAAAAATTTAAACTTTTAACGAAGAACATATAATTTTCCCCTTTCCCTACTATGAGCAGCAAAAAGATGTCAAAAATAAATAATGTCCCATTTTGAATAGCCTTAAACTCCAAGCTGATTCTCTCTCTCATGTGCTCATTTGCTCCTGATCTCCTAGGCTTGTATTCCTGGCAGTGCAGTGAAATACTTCCATCAAGGAGAGCTGAGAGGTGACTTTGTCAGGTCCCTATGCAGTGTAGCCAAGGCTTTAGCCTGGTGACCAGCTACCAGTGTGAAATACACCTGCATGAGATGGGTTTAGCTAATGCTATATCTTGTTGACACCAAAAGAAGAACCTCCTTCTGCTCGAGTGCTACCTCTAACACTTGCCCTTGACATTAAATAGACCTCCATAAGCTGATTTAATTCACTCGTGTGGCAGAAATTACTAAAGGGAGATGAAAGGTATTTTTTGTTTGTTGTCATTTTTTCCCATTTGTTTCATTGATTGGTGTCCATGTGTCACTCAATTTGTTCATCTCTGGGAGGGATCTGGCTAGCTCAGGCAGATGGAAGGGCATGTGGCAGAGGTAGGGAAACGACAGGGAGATGGGTGTCGGAGGGAATTTCACCTGCAGGTGGCATCAGAACTTTGACAAAACCACAGGCAAAAGAACTGGGAGAGGATGATTTTGATTTCTCTTGCCTTGGGGAGCAACACAAAGACAATCCTCCTGCATTGTGGATATCCACGTTAGCATTTAGGCTGCTGTGCAAAAGGCAACATCCTCTACCTCTTCTCTGACTCTTGCATGCAGATGCTGCCAAGGTCTAGGCATGTGAACCAGCCCAGGCCGGTTCTAAACACATACAGCTGTTTTTTTTTTTGGTGGAAAAAATATAGTCCATACAAAATACATGGAGCTGCCTCCCAATGACTGCAGAAGTTTTGTCTTCTTTGATAAGAAGATCATGATACATTTAACAGGAAGATTATTAAGCAGCACTATTTAGACATAAATTGTAAATTCTGAATTATGCATTCCAGCTCATTTCTCATCTCAGCTGTTCTTGTGGTCAATCAAATATAGAGAAAAACTTCTGAGCAATGTAATTTTTATGCAGCGTTTTGTTTAATACGCTGTATTTAATTATTGACTAATAGTAAAACAAATCCAAAATTGTAATTAGATTTAGATAGAATTAGATGATATTTAAGAACTTTAAACCCCTGGTATCTGCTATTGTCAGTACGCACAGTGATAACATGTTACAGAGTGGCCAGTAACATGATCTTAAAACATGGAACTTCATCTCCAGCAGGTATTAAGCAACTCTAAAATAGCTTAAGCAGCTGCTTTTGTTGTAAACCCAAGCTAGCACCAGTGGAACTGTACAGGAAATAGTTGTAATGGTTTCTTTTGTTGCCTCTCTGTCACTCTTCACATTTTTTCCATCTGGTATAGAAGGTCCGTCCACCTTTTTAACTATATATTTACAAGCATTTTGTTTTTTATTTTTTTTATTTTATTTTTTACCATTAATCTGTACCTATATTGTGATCTGATTTTCACCTCTCTCAGTATCTGATTAACTGGAGCACACATGCACATGCACACACACACATGTATCTTGCACACTTTCTAGATGCACATGTATGTATATACATGTATGTAGAACATGCAGCCTTCATTTACCATAACAGAAATCAGAGCAGGATCTGACTCTAGCTGACATTAGTAATGAATTTCCACTTCCTTCTGCAATTGACATTGCAATACATAATCCAAAAGGACACTATTTTTTATTTATTTTTATTTTTAGGTCTTTTTATTCCTATGGGGAATAGTGATAAAGCATACAACATAGAAAGGAGTGAAAAATATACACTGAACAGGTTTAGCTTCAAAGCTCAGTAGCTCTCAAATCAGATGTAACTACATTATGAGATATATTATTTCTTACGTGTTTTGTTGCAAGGCACTTCAGACTTCATTACCTGACCTATTTATCCTAGGGCCATGAGTAGAACCATAACAAGGGTGGGGCACACATATGCCTAAGGTAAGTGCAGCTATATTTGATGGGGATCTAGGCCTCATACATTTTGTGAAGAGAACTATATTCAGACAGCCTTGATCCTCCCAATGTGCCCGGTCTTTGTGTTTCTTGGTGGCCAGCTGCCTTGCAAGCAGGTCAGTAAGAACCAATGTGAAACAACAGACGGAGGACCATATGTAATATTTCGACCCACAACATGGCGATAGTAATGAGAAGATTGTGGTTGTATATCTTGCTTCAAGTATTGTGGGGGTGGAGATCTGGATCAAAGCAGAAGATCTTTTAAGCATTTGTTGTAGATATATCAATCTCCATAATAAAGCATGTTGTGTTGTCCCCCCCCCCCCCCCCCCCCAGCTTTTCTCCAGGTTAACCTCTGGAGTTTAGTAGTTTTCTGCGTAGCTGTTTACAAATCCACTTGTGTTGTGGTACTCCTGTTCTCCTGTTCCATTTGATGTGAACTGTATTCTTGGCAGCTCCCCCACAGAAGTTTCACTTTGAAAAAGCAGATGTGCAGAAGATAAAATGAACACATCTGTATGTGCTTAATAGTTTTCTTTAATCTTCTAGGACTAGCTCAGAAAGATACAGGGAGGAATTAAAACATGTTCTGTACATCTGTTTGCTTTTTATGTGTGTAAATCTATCTAAACGTCCCTTTCAAAGATCTTATTTTAAGCAATGGGAGTTGGAGAAACAAGGGTTAGTAGCAGAAAAGAAACAAAGTCTGTTCAAGTGGATTGGCATTAGAAAACATGGTGTATTGAAACTCTATCACAACCAGGCATGGCTGCACAGATGAGACACACACAAACATCTGCTGCTGGAGTTATTGATGTGTCAGTAAAATGTAGCATGTTGCACGGAAGATACAGAATGGAAATAAAATGGAAATATGATAGTCAAATAACCAGCTTAGAAAACATGTCAGTGACACAAACGACAGAAAGTCAGGAGAAGCAGAATGTTTTTAGAAATTGCCTTGTCTTTTCTGCTGTATCTTCCCATTGGTGCTGAGAAAGATGCAGAGTCTTATAGGAATTTTATCAGGCTGCCACAAACACCTTCAGGATGAGAGGGAATCATCTCTTCCACTCCAAGGACAAAGGTCTCCTGTCCTCCAGCTCTCCAGTGGCTGGTCCCTCCTCCCAGGTGATACGCATCTGGCATCCATGGGCTAGGTGTCTTGGCAGTGATGTGTACCTCCACCAAAATTGTATGTCCCCATGGAAGTAGAAGCCCAAGGTGGGCCACAGGCTTGTTGTGTGGGGAGGAGGCTGCCTTGCCCAGCCTCCGACAGCCCCTTCAACCCTCGTGAACCGGGGCTGAGCAGGCTGTGGGGGAGGCACACTCTCTTTTTAGTATTACGATGGGGACAATTCCCCAGGAAAGAACTGGAGCTTGTGGTGTTTATTTACCCACTATGTTAAAATATTGAAAGTGAAAGGCACAGACAACAACAGACGAAGAAATGGAGTATTTAAGAGTGTCCTCCCTCGGTCAGCTGGATGCACTGTAAATTTCCCCTTCAGGGAATGAGAATGTGGTTTCTGTTCTGAGCCTGTCTTTATTGTGTTCAAAGCTCTTTAACTTCTCCCTTCTTATCATTCAATGTAATTTGCCATCTGTTTACCCAGGACTTAGTATTTTCAGCTGAGATATGAAAAGGAAGACCACATTAATCAAACATTTATACTTTTGAAGCAAGAAGGATCTAGGTGAAACAGACAAATAAATCATGAAACCTAATTACATATCACATTTTTCTCTAGCGCTGCCTGTAGGAATGTTAGTGCTTCACAGGTTGCTGCAATATCCTGAGGTTTAAGGACTCGGGCTGCAGAGACAGGCGCATTAGGTTTTCTTCATGACAATAAGAGGGCTCAGATATAAGTCCCGCTTACAGCTAAGAAGCTGTAACCAGAATTCATGCTGTGTCAACACATTAGCAGCGGATTAAAATAAGGTTAATAAATACACGTGGGGAACAGCCAAAGAAGGTCAGAAATGATATGATTAAAAATCAAGCTGTCAATCCAAAAATTGTTATTTGAAAAAGTGTTTTGGCAATAGAGCCAATTGTTACCCAAAAAGACACTGTAAGAGAAATCAATAGGTAGGAATAGTTAAAGAATGAGAAAAAATAAACAACAGTTAAAAGACAGAAATGATTGCTCCACAAGCAATAGTCTTCCAGTCCACTCAACACAAGTATAATTCCTCTAATTCCTACTTTTCACTATTCACCAAGCAGTTCAGAATCTTTCTCTGTCAAATGCCGAATCCTAGAATTTTTATCATATGTCTTTCTTTTAACTAATTTCTCTAACAAATTCTCTGTTGTTTTATTGAACTTTCATTTAAATTTAAAATATTGTCTTTCCCAGCATATTTTCTCTTTTCATAACATGCTCCCCCCTATTCTGGGACAGTCACAACCTTTCCTGTTGAAGGTGTTTGCTCTAATATTGCAGCCAGTTAGAAATTCATGCTGCAGAACTGGAGTCACCTGCCTGAAGGACAGTACTGAGGGATCACAGAAACAGCAAATGAAAAGCCCTGGCTGACAGCCAAAGTTATGTGGTACTCTCAAGAACTCTCCTCAGACGTTTTAAGAGCTCCTTGATAGATTAGGATTGTGGTGAAAACAAGTTGCGCTGTACATAAGAGGTTTTGTTGTGTAGCAAGAGAATGTACAAAGAAAATATCATCTGCTGTCCAGCCTTCCTGTATTTCCACTGGAGGAGATTTGAATTCCTGAAAAATTACAGTTTCACTTGCCTTTACCCAGCTGTCAACATCTGCCAGACTTAGGCTGTGATAAGCTGCTTTTGCCATACACCACATCCTGAGTGCCCCTTATGCCCCAAATCTTATTCTTTGGAGTTTGCTTTGGGTTTTGCTGCAGCATCCATTAATTGTGTTTGTGTGAATTTATGTGTTATGGCCTGATCTCACAGGGCCCGGTGCAGAGGTCAGGACAGAGACAGTTTGTTTGACCTTAGGCAATGGTGCTTCTGTATTTATGCATTAAAAACACCCCTAAGTAAAGTCCTTGAAAATGGTGGCCTTTCCTGTCCTTTGTCAAGTGCTTGTGACCTCTAGGATCTGACTCTGCTTTCGTGCATACCACAGATCAGATAATTTATGTGGACTTGATCCAGGAAGAGATTAATAAATTTTGATGTCTGACATCAAGACTGATCTGAGCTGTTCCTCCTGTTATAAACACAGTTCTAGGAAACAGATATAGTAAGTCAGCTTTGCTGATAAGCTGTTACTCTCTCCAGGCTTTTAGATAATAGGTGCAATCTGAGCATTTATTTCAAATTTAAGAGATATATTGTCATTTGAATTATAAACCCTTTAGTTTCTAAGGTCTAGCTGGAGTTCATGGCTGACTGAATGTGCTGGCTGCCCAGATATTTGTCTTTTATTATCAGAAATTTACATTATTTCTTTCTCTTTCTTAAAAATACTGAAACAACAATTTCAAACTTTGTGTTTTCTAGGGAAACCCAAAGGTGTATATGCCTTTGGTATATTTGTGGATATCCTGTGGCAACATTACTTTGGCACCACATTTAAAATTTGCACTGGTTAGTGCAGACAAAAGTGTAGATGACATACATCAGTTTCCTCATATGGGAACCCAGAGCTCCTCCACCAGAGCCAGCCCGTGTGGAAACCTCTGTCACTCCACAGACTGCTTGGGCTGAGACCCTGCAACACGACACAATGTAATGTGGCAGATGCACTTCCGTGGGAGATGTTGGTTATGAAGGGAGATGTGTAATGCTTCCTTGTCTTCAAAGGCCAAGTGTAGGCCATCTGAAAAGGGAACAAACTAACAAACAGGCTTCTATTCTGATGCAGTCAGAAACATTCTTACTCAGACCTTCAAGTATCTGCAAATCCCACAGAACAGTTACGCATTTGACACTCATCAAGGGGTTAATTTATTAAAAAAAAACCTACTTGAACTAGTTGCTAGGTAACGGTGTAGTTCCCTCAGGCTTGTGATCAGTGAATGCATTTTTTCTGATGATATACTGCTGGTAACTGTTTATCTTGCTGCTGAAACCTGCATAAAGGAGGACTTTTTCTGTAACTCCTCAACAATGGAATTATCTTTATTTGCATAGTTCGCTCATGTAATTTTATTTGACCTTAATATAATTTACTGTGTTAATAAAAAGTTCATTTTCATAACTTACCCTGCAAGCAAAGAGAGTTTTCCATCACTGCATCTTAAAATAAACACCTGCAGTTTTAAATGATAATCGCTGCAAAAGCTGAAGGTTTGCATTTACTGCACATGCAGCATATTAAGTTTATATGTAAGGTTAGGTCAGTGTGTTCTGCTATTAACTTCTTAGCCAAGGGAAGTAAAGGAAATAAGGAAGAAGGTTAAAAGGAAAATTGAGAGGCAAAGAGAGCAAGCACAGCTGCAGTCTACAGCTCTCATTTTCTTTGCAGTAGGCATTGCAGATGAACACAGGACTGAAGGCTTCATAGTAAGCTTCTTTCTCTGAAGAAGTTGTGTACAAGGGAAGGTCGAGGGACCTCTAAGGAAGGTGCTCAGATCCATCCTCATGGAACTTTTGAGGGATGCAAGCCTAACAACAGAATTTGTAAAAGCAGAAAACAAAATCATGTATTATATCACAGAATTTCTATAGAATTATTTCCAACCCTGTAGAATTTGGAATATTTCATCCTGCCTGCATTTACAGTGTCCTTCATATCTTCTCATTCTAATAATGCATATTGGCTGTTTCTTAAGTGAAGGGAAATAATATCAGATCTTCAGCCCATCCATAAATTTTCACATCCCTGAAGAGATAAAACTGCTGGCCTGCCTGTATTGAGGCAATCTTCCTGCCCTGCAAGCTTGTGTTATGTTGTACAGTATTATGCAAATCAGTGAGTTCCTACTGTGTCCCTGAATAAATTCTTGCCCCAAAATAATAACTAGCATAAAATAGCGAAATCAGTTTCATTGCAATTTGGTGTTCTGATTCCTTAAAATATTAAGAGTCCTTACTACTCAATGTATAATTTTCACAAACTAGTGCTTCATGGGAAAAATGCTGTGCGAATTGTTTGTTTGCACGTCAATTTTTGTGCTCTTGTAATAACAATCTCATTCGGGAGGAAAAGCTGCTGTCAACCAAAACAAAACATTTTTCCTATGAACAGATATTGCTTGTGAAACAGTAGGTTACGATATTACTGTTAATGATAGCCAGGACCAGTTCCAGAGGTAGTTTGAGGCTCTTGTGTTGTCACGGCTCTCTCTGCTAATAAAAGGTTACCTCTGTCTAGTGCAGAATGTAATGTCTCTTCGGCTGTGTTCCTCTGCAGTTGGGATCCAATTACAGGACAAATCAAGGTGACATATATGCTGTGTTTTGAGGCTACACATAAGATTGCCCTAAGATTAGAGGTTCAGTGAAAGGATATTCTGCAATGAGGTTGTCCTATGATGTGCATCAGTTGGGGGCATGACAGCAATGGAGTAATTTGTCTTTAAGAATTTGCATCCAACAAAGGAGAAAAATGGCTCTGACAAAGGAGAGGATATATTCAAATACCTTTTGTCAGTTTGGATGAAGAAAGAAACATTTCTCTCAAAAAGAAGGCACCTGAATTTATTTTACCCCAGAAGTGTGCATGGGCTTGAAGAAAAAACAAACAAACAAACAAACAAAACAAAACAAACAAACAAACAACAACAACAAAAAAAACACAAAGCACAATCTATTTAACAATAATGACAGTAAAACAGCTTTTACATTTTGTGTTGTATTACATGGATCTTGTGCAGCTCACAACTAGGTCATGTTGAAAGAATTATTCTACCAGCAAGACGTTTTTCCTGATTCTCTGATTTGAGATTAAACTGGCAGGAAACCTCAGTAGGTCAGTAGGATACCCTGAGGGGGAATGGTGACCATTCAAAATGTTAATGATTAACCTGATTTCCTAGAACTGTGGAAAATAAATACAAAGGATACTACAAGAGAAAATGTAAAGACCAGAGATGACCTGAGGAATTACTTCTAAGTATATTTTTAACTAATGGAAAATGCACCCTTATTGCTAGGGTTTAATGGCAGGTCACTTTATGCCTTCATCCTTAGATAAACTGTCAAAAGCCCTTTTAATGTAGAAAATATATATATAATATATATATATATATATATATGTATATATATATAAAAGTGAAGAGCCTTATTTAAAAAGTGGCAGGTGGTTATAAACTATAGTTTTTGTTCTGTGGTAACTTCACTCTTTGAAAATCTAGATTCATCTCAACTGAATGAAGTCCAACCTTTTATTTTTCTACTAAGACCTACTTTTTATGCAAATAGTTTAAAACAAACTCAAGAAAACAAACTCAAACAAGCCAGAATGTTCTGTTTTAAGATAAACATAGTATTTTGTTCTGCTTGTTTTGTTTGATTATGACTTTTTTTCTTTTGGGTTGTGAACATATTTTGGGATGTGGGTTGGGACCAGTGTTTTCTGAGGAGAAATATGATTCAGTGAAAATACACTGACTTCTGGAATAATTGGTTTTCTAATTTTGAAGTACTTGGTTACCTAACAAATGCTATTTCTCATTAGCTGTGCAATATACTTGGACAAGTTCTTTCCTTGTTTCTAACAGCTGTCGTTCTGGTTGTTTCATCCAAAGTACAAATGACTGTGTCAAGAGGTAAAACCAAGGAACTGGCAGATATTCAACGTATCACCTTTTCTGTCTGAACTTCTTTATGATCTTTTCTTATCACAACAGAGTACTTAAGGCACTCAGTTATTCTACTGAAAAAAAAAGAAATCTCTGCCAGTATCATCAACAACTGTTATTAAAGACATTTATTTACATAATAATTTGCACTTACATAACGATAATCTTTCTGTATCATTTATTCATCTGTCTCTAATCCAGAAATTTTCATCTTCCTTTTCTTCTAGCTGCTCATGTTGCTTGCAGTATGTTTTAATTTTTAAAAATGTTTAAAATGTTAAAAGTTAAAGCACATTGTGAGCAACATGAGCTGCATTTGACAGGAGACCGCAGTATGACATGGTTCACGATCCGTAGCCTCTTAATATTGTTGATGCTGATATGGCAGCGCTTACTGCTGTGAGCAGCATGAGAAGTAATACATTAGTAAGAAGTGTGGTGACCTTTACTATAGAGCTCTGTAACCTGATGTAATCTGTCAGATCAGCCTCAAGATACATATGTGTTTCTTCCTAAAAATGAGTCTTCTCCAGGGTTATTTTACTTTAATCATTCAAGAATTCTCTCCCCATTTTTACTACTGTATTTTAATCTGAACCTTTGCCTTTGACATATCTTCCTGTATTTGCTTATCTAATCACTGGAATAAGTTTCCTAATGCTAAAAACAGCACTGCTTGCATTCAGAATTAGAGTAATGCTTGCTTTTGTTGCAAAAATATGAAAACAAAGTCAGGGAATTTGCTGATGGGTACAAAGGTGTTCACCACAGGAACACTGCTTAGAGTTTGATCCTGGCTGGGTACTAGGTACCAGCCACATGTCTGTGGCATCTGATGACTGCACGGTGCCTGTGGGAAGTTAATTGGACAGTCTCAGTCACACTCATTCTAGACTACAGCTTCTGGCATTTCACATCACAAAATGTAAAAAGCTCTTAAAACTGATACCATTGTGGGGTTGACAGCTTGAGCCCAGAGGCTGTGGCCCACAAAATCATAGAAATGCAGGCATGGGCTCCTTGCTACTCCCAAGCATCTCCTCATGTCTGGAATTGCTAGTACCCCACTGATACTGTGGCTGCTTCTGTGTCAATTCCAGCCCCAGACTCAGCCTGTTTTGCACTGTATTCCACAAAATTACAGGGACATAGTCAGAACTGAGGCAAAACAAAGACTATCCAGTAACCCATCTCAGATAGTGTCCATTAGTGGGTAACTTAGAAGATGATATCACAATACTGAAAGTATGGAGTACTGAAGTATGTAGCAATCACCTGAGGATTATTAATTCCTGGGTTTAACCGTGTTATGTTCTTTTCACCTGTTTTAAGCTTGCTGCCTTACAATTTCACGATGTGCACCCCTTCTTGAACTGTGGGAAGCACTAAGGAACTGTTTGGCTTCCTCTTTCCTTATTTGACTCCTCTTTGGCTGTTATTTTATGGAAAAATAAAGCTTCTCTATATTTCTGATTATCTCTGTTACCAAATCTTTTATACTCTATCTTTTGTACTTCTACTACACAATTTTAGCAGGAGGTCAGACCTGTGTGTAGTGTTCAAAATGCAGGAGCAGCAGTGATATAGTGATATTTTCCCATTTATCGTTCATTCCTCTTAACATTCCCTAGCTTCTAATCCTCTGGCATCCTATATGCTGTTATAATTACAACTAAACACTGCTGATATTTTCAGTGACTCCAATTTCTCCTTCACCAAGATGCTGGAAATTGGAGCCCATCACTGGGTGTTTATAGTCAGATTTCGTTTTCCCAGGAGATTTAGTTTCCATTTATTTGTCTTGAATTTCACTTAACATTTTATCACCTGGTCACTCAGTGGTAGGTGTCCTTTTTTACCATTCTTTTCAGGCAGCTTTGAATTAGTTTATCCTGAATAGGTTAATATTATCAGCAAGTTTTCTCACCTTTATGTTTATTTTTTTTCTTCAAATCCTTTCTCAATTTGTTTGACAATGTAGTCACCAGTGCTCAATGTTGGTGACCCCTCTGATAATTTCCTTTCATTATGAAACTTTACTGCCTATTACTAGGGTAACAATCTTAGAAAATGCAAGAAAACAATGAAGCAGGTCGACTCTATGCCCTCTGGATTATTTCAGCTTGACACACTTCCTTTTACCTAAAAAAGAAGGAATCGGACTGCAGTTGTTACAGTGGTGTTTTTAGAGCACACAAAATTCATACATATAGAGACCAAAACACTGTTGAAGATTCTCTTTATGCCTTACCTGGAATGAAAATACTCAAGAAAGGATGAGGTAAAAAGGAGATGTTTCCAGAATTTCTATAATGACTGACATTGCAGCAATGCCACTACAGCAAATCACACTTTTTCACAGATTTGAAGCAGATTTGCTTCATATCTAACATTTCATGTTAGATAGAGGAGAATCAGCTAAGAATGGGGAACTTGTTCCTTACTTCCCAAGTCACATACAAATGAAACACATGCTACTCAATCCAAATAGCCTTTTGTAGAAAGTTCTTTTGATGTTCTTTTATTATTTATGATAAAGTATATAATTAGGACCACAATACTCTTAAACAACACTGACATTTACGGTACTATCTGTCTTATTATTATTATTGTTACTATTATTATTATTATTATTTAGTGGATTTTTTTAAAGTTTAAACTAAGAAACCTCAGGCAAAATAAAGAAGGATTGACTTGGTGAGATCCTTCACAACTCTTCAAGGACTGAAACAGCAATCTTTCAGATTAATGTCTTAAATTAGATAGCCTAGCATAGGATGGCTGGCAATAATTGAGCTTTATTGGAAGCAAGTAAAGGTAACAAAATGGAATTGAATTAGATTTTTGAAAAGCAGTACACCTTTCTGAATGTAGTTTTTCTGGTAATAGGAACAGTGAAGGTAGAGAGTTCTATAATGAAAATCTTTCTGAATTTTCACCAGCCAGTACAAGGAAATGCCACTCAGCAGCATTTTAAGAGAGAATGGAGGAACAAATAGTAATCTCAGTTTGAGAAAATTGTGTTATCTTTTTAGAAAGAAACTTTTCTGAAGAAGCTGAACTTTATAAAGAGAAGTTGAACTTTATGAAGAGAGTTCAACTTCATAACTATTCTCCTAAGACAGGGCTTTTAATGGAGATGCCCTTTAGTGTATCCTTATCTTCAAAGATACTGAGTTCTTGTAATTCTTTGTGAGTCAGCAGAGGCTTACAGAGGCTGTTTGCCACACTACCACTTATACCCAGCCAGTACAACACAACCACTCATGTATTGTACCCATTAGAACTTTGTGCTTATGTCTATAGCATTTTCTGATGAGTTTATGAGTTTATTTATGAGCTGATTAGTTTAGTTGTCTATCTGGTCTAGTGAAGGACAGAGTTCCTCTTGTT
Source organism: Anas acuta (assembly GCF_963932015.1). Classification (NCBI taxonomy): domain Eukaryota; kingdom Metazoa; phylum Chordata; class Aves; order Anseriformes; family Anatidae; genus Anas; species Anas acuta. The sequence continues at coordinate 56,253,551 of NC_089017.1, read as the reverse complement.
CTAAAAGTGTTGCAAAGGAAAGTCAGGTAGTAAGTTCAGCTGTTTTTACTGTAACAGGTGTTGAAGACCACTGAATTGTTGTATAGGGGAACTGCCATGTTCCAATACAGTACTAAGTTTGTAGGATGCTTTTTTGATACCCACTTCAAATACCACTATTTCTATAACTGTGTAGAATGTATCCTAATGCCATAGTTAATTAGGAACATACAAGATAGGTCCAAGAACTTTCAGGTAAACAAACTAAATGTTGGTCCCTTCTCATTCTTCTCAGCTAAGCAGTTTCTTTTTGACAGCAACATTTCAAGTGGTATCTGCCTGATTTGGGACCTGAACTCCTTTTGTAAACAGGTGTAGGCTGACTGTCACTGGAGTCAAACTCCAAGACCTACTCTCCTCTTAATGTTGAGACATCTTTACTATATGATTTGAATACTTACGAACATCCCACTCAGGCTCATTTTGAAGAGCTGCTCTTTCTTTTTGGCTCATGCTAGTTTCCACATAGAATATGATTTGAAAAGCTGTCTACTGGGAATGCCACAAAAAATTAAATGACAAAACTGCGTTAATTGATAAGCTATACAGAGGCTGTAATCGAATATGCTCTTTATCAAACAGGAGATATGACTAAGAAAGTATTTGTAACTAACTGTATGCAGATACCAAATAATTTGTCTTGGCTTTAAAATCAGAGACTACTTTGTCAGTCTGTTTGAGAGGGTTCTGCTATCTCTTCATTTCTTAGTGTTTGCCTGAACTACTTAGAATGATAATTAATGGCAGTGGTAGTGAAATAATGTGAGCCGTGGATCTTTGGTAACATGTTATTTCCCTTGCAATCTCTGTGTTACTATGGTAACTACTAGTCGCATATGTTTTGGGGAAATGCTCAGTTTGGCCAATGCTGTTCTTACAGGGTGTGGAAAGCACTCAACAAGAGAATGCAGTGAAAACACAATAGTTGCAGAATAGTGCACAAAGGACCACTTTTGGGTTCATCAGTTTTAAAAAAGCAGACCTTCATTTCACCTTTAAACTATACTTTATAGCAAACACTAAAATTAATCTTTGATACTTCCATACACTGAATAAGCTATGAAAATCAGTGGTTCAGGAGGGAACCAAATTGGAGGGAAGATTACTCAGGACTTTTTAACACCAGTTGGACTGGTCACTTCACTAGCAGGACAAGTCAGCAGCTGCAAAAGGCCAGACACCTTCACATCTGTAGGAAAAAGGGAAATCTTACAAGATTCATTTTTTACCTCCCAAGATGGCAAACGCTGATGCCTGTGCTTAAGCTGAAGCAAGTGGCTCAGTATGCAGTGTTCACAACACAGAGTTTACAGATATTTTGTCGTATCTTATCCAGAGTTGGCATTGGAAAGTCAGCTTTCTAGAACTGTTGAAGAAGCAATGCTCTTACTCTGTGTTGGAAATCAGAATAGGAGAAAACAGTGTTTTCAAACTAAAGAGCTTTGATTTAACCTCAATATATAGCTTTGGGCTGTCTGATTTTCAAGTATTTAAAGAAAGTCTTACTTAAGGATTTGTTATTAGAAGGAGGAAAGAAAAGAAGTTTATATGTGGATTTTATTTTTTATTTAAAAAAAAAAAAAGATTTGAAATAATAAAGGTGACTAACAGGTGACTAACAATATCTGAAGGGGCTGAGGAACAAGTATAAATGTAGTAGAAATGCCATTTGATCTGACTATAAAAGATATGGTCATTTCAATTAAAATTTTATATACATAATAAAGTCTAAATTATAGTAAAAAAGGGGTTGGGCAAAACTTGACATTTTCTTGCTGAAAATCTGCCTTTCTTTTGTTTTGCTTCCTATAGCCTTAGCTGCTAAGACCTAAACAAACAACTGATAAAATTGTTCCTGCACACTGTCTTCAAGTGTGCCAGTTCCAAGCTCTAATGTTAAAGAAAGCATGTGAGTGAGCTGCATAACAGAAGTATGAGCTTGTTTAATTTGCAATCATATAAAGGTGGGAAAGGCAGTAAGTACACTGGAGAATGGGTTTAGAAATCAAAGTAATTTTGGCAAATAGAAAAATTGGGATGACATTCAGAAAGAACACGGGAACCATGGATAGGTATTATTATAAAGGATGGGGAAAGATGATGAGGCAGCAGTACTTCAAAGAGGCAATGAGACAATACAGGGTGATAAGGTTAACTCCAGTAAAAAAAGTAATGCTCTTGCTAGAAAGGGAAACGCCATTCCAAGATGTATACCTGAGAATAGCAATGGGTGATAAATATGGTCAGCTGAGCAACTGGCAACTGAGACAGAATCTGCCCCCTAACACAGGGATTTTATGGGCACAGACTCAAGTGCACAGCACAGAGTTGGGGGCCACAGAGCCTGGAGTCCTGGGAATCTGGAGAGGGCACAAAGAAGAGATCCGTCTCCCTTAAGTTAATGACTCCGTGAAGTGTTCACGGTTTCTTTGCTCCATCACTTAGTAATTTTTGAGGTCTGTATTTGCATTTGGTATTGCCTTTACTCACCTCATCTGTTTCCTCATCCTGACCTGCTGACATATTCCTCTCCATATCAAGCTGGGGACACTTTTTGCAACCCTCCTTATCTCTTTGAGTTCTGCTTAGATTGCAAATACTGCTCTCATTAATGGGAGCAGGGCTCTGTCAGCAGCTACAACTGCTGGCTGTTGCCCATGGCAACTACAGGCTTTTGGGCTGTAATAGATCATTAATCTGTCTGCTCAGCTTGGCTTTGGTAAATCTGAAGTCTGTCCTGGGTTTGGTTATTGTACTTAAGAAAGATGTAAGTAATTGGAGGCAGTCTTGAGAAGATAGTGAAAATGCTCACATATGACTGTTAGAGAAAGACCAGAGGATCTTGTTTTCTTTGTCCTAACGAAGACTGATGAGGCACAGGATAATAATCTTCAGTTGAGTAAAAGCCTGCCATGAACTCAAATGTTTTCCTACCTGTGCAAAGTGGTGAATATAAGAAGTAATGAGCTTGCATCACAGCAAGAGAGATTTTAGCTAGATATTGGTGAAGACTAAGTGAAGTGAAGTACTGGAAGAGAGACTCCCAAGAGAGACTGGAGGTTAAGTGTAGCCTGGATGGGCATTTGTTGCAGGAATTACAGAGGATGAGGTGATCTCTCAAGGGCCCTCCCTATTCTGCTTTTTTGATTCTGTAACTACTGCTATTTATTTTATTTTATTTTATTTTATTTTATTTTATTTTATTTTATTTTATTTTATTTTATTTTATTTTATTTTATTTTATTTTATTTTATTTTATTTTATTTTATTTTATTTTATTTTATTATTTTATTTTATTTTATTTTATTTTATTTTATTTTATTTTATTTTATTTTATTTTATTTTATTTTATTCTATTCTATTCTATTCTATTCTATTCTATTCTATTCTATTCTATTCTATTCTATTCTATTCTATTCTAGTATAGTATAGTATAGTATAGTATAGTATAGTATAGTATAGTAACCTCTATACCAGTATCTTAAAGCTTTGGGAGATTTTTTAACAGTGCATGTGTATTTGCCAGGATCTACAGGGAAATTATTTTCACAGGGTCATGGAGTGGTGACACCTTTAAACAAAGGAGACACCTTCTCTTAGTGCACATTTCTTGCTGGGAAACAGGACGGGTGATACTGTAACAAATAACGAGGTAAAACAGAAAAATATCTTTGTGGCCCGCAGCTGCAGCTTCATTCTAACTGGAAAGCAGCATGTTAGCCTGCAGTACTTTGTATGATATGGAGACAGGGATGACACACAGTCTTCAGAACATCTTACAAATTTTAATCAGGAAATTGTCTCCATTTCACTCTGCTAGTTAATCCTTGTAGGACTGAAAAAAATGAACTCTTCTCTCAGAGCTAATGAAATTTAATTTTGAAGTTTTAATATTCTCTGATGTTGGGGTTTAACATGTTAGAAGTCAGGATATGTCCCTTGTGCTACAGGCATTTATGCATTGCTTTCACATGAAAATCTGTCAAAATCTGGCCAGCATGCAATTTTGAAAAAAATCATGAGTTTCAAATGCCCAGCAGGTATGTTTGAGCTTTACAGGTGACTGTGTACAGCACCATCCTCAGAGCTTTCTGTGTGACCAGGTCTCCCCCCAGAAAGACCAGCCTGTCTTTACTGGTCCCAAATCTTTTAGTTGAAGCCCTCCCTGTAGTTACTTCTAACAAAAAGCATAGAGAAGGGGAAAAAGAGAATCCAAAAGTGAGACCTTCAGCACCGAGAGCTGTATTTTCCTGTAGTGTTTTACCCCAGTGGTACTTCAGGTAAAGGAAAACTCTCTGTTGGTAGGATCTTTGGAGGGTAGCCAGAGGAGGGGCAAGTGCTAGGGATGAACACAGGGGCTGTATATGAGGCTCATCTGGGGCCTGTGGAGGCAAATTAGTATAGGAAAGAAGAAATCAATATATCTAGTAATTGGGAAGGTAGCTGATACTCTCTCAGCAATGTAGCTGTGGGAGACTCGAGCTGGCACGTAGCATCTGGAGAAGTGAGACAGGGATAGCTGGACAGAAAGAGGACTGGGATCAGAGGCCTGAGTAGAGAGGATGGGTACTAAGCCAGGGAGGAAAACAAGAGCAGGACAGGGAGTGAACAGTGGTGTAAGAACACAACTGAACATACTGAAGGAACAGAGCAGGGCAAGTTAAGCCTGAGGGACAGCAAGCAGAAGAGTCTGTGTTCATATCCATGGGCCCACTGGTGCTGTACAGTTCCAGCTGGGATGTGTGAGCTTGTTCTGGCTGACCATCTGGTACATCATGCACCTCTTGTCAGAATACATGTACTAGCTTGGCTCCCAGAAGAACAGCATCCACCTTTTTTGTGGTGATGCTTCTGGGATGATAAATCCTGAGTTAATGCAATTAGTCCTGGAACTAGTTCATGAAACGCTTTTCTCTTTGTCTCTGTATCAGTTTGGACTGCATCTGCCCTGAATTTCACTATTCCTTCACAGCCAGCAAATGTCTGTAAAACTCAAAGACAAAGCATTTCTTTCATTCTCTGCTCACATGCTCCATCACTCTCTGCAGAAAGGATGACATCTTAATACAGAATCAGTTCCTATTTAATCATTTAACTCCAGTGGCAGAGGTTTGTGCAAAGGACCAAGAGCTTCCAGAAGTACTGCTGAGCTCTGTAGATTATCAGCAGGATGCCACTCATCTCCCAAGTGCTTTATGAGTTTATTAGTACTTGTGAAGTGGTTGGATAATGTTGGGAGGGGCCTCGTATGAAAGCCCATAATGATTCCCTTGAAGGACAGGCTTCTACAATCTCCAGAAAACCACCATAAGATCTGTAATACAAACTCATGAGAACGAGGAGGAAAACTGGTAAATTACTGAATGCTGGCCAATCAGTGCATTCACTCAGGCATGGGCTCCACAGAAAGAATAGGGAGGGCAGACTTGAATAAAGGCTGTCTCAGAGCGTACATCCAAGGTAACCTTAATCCTGGCATCTGGCATTCAAAGCTCTGCAGCCTGAATAACACAGAAACAGGGCAACTCAAGGTGGTCATCAAGGGCAACAGACTTTTGGGACAAACAAAACTTCCTGACCTTCTCTGTCTGTGCCGCAGAACTGGCAAGCCAAACAGTCGACTTGCTGCTGCCGAGGAAGCAGCAGTGTGCAGCAACACCTGCTGCAGCAAAAAGCAGGCTGCCACCTCCCCAGCCCACTTCTTGCCCCCAATTCTGGCCGCCTGGTGTCCCCCCAAGCCTTCCATCCCAGGGCCAGCCCATCAAAGACCTCTCCAGGCTCTTGTCCCCATCTTCAGCTTTGCCCACACGATGGGCAAACTGAGGAACATTGTGTTTCAGCTTTGATATCCATCTCCTCCTAATTGTTTTCTGCTATTTACAAATAGCCAAAGCCCGGTCATGGGGAAGTATCAGAGCATGGTCATGCTGGAAATGCATTGGGGCTAAGGAAAACAAACTCCTTGACCTTCCCTGCACCCCAGGGGTAGAAGCACCAAGTATGACCGCCTACAACTGCTGCCGTGGCTCAGGGGTTATCGGCACAGCTGCTCTTGCAGCCTTCTCCCCACGCTGCAATTCATCAGAAGATTTGCATGTTCAGGCCTGTTTGACCCTGGTGAAAGTCTTGTAGAAGAGCCAGGGTATGTGGGAATGCAGAGAGAGAGCACTTCAGAGGAAAAGGAGAAAGTAAAGCAAGCGGAATTCCCAGAGCAAGGAGGTAAGGCTGAAAGATGAGAGGTCAAGTTTGGGAGGGGGATAGGGAATAGAGGAGCTGTATTCCTCTTGAGAAAGAAAAACATGGGTAACATAGCTACTGAGTTGTGAAGTAAAGTATAACCCCATAAACAGACATATTCAGCAGCCTCCTCTGAATCAGGTAACACAGAAACTCAGATCCTTAAGCCAGGACAAAGAACTCCAGGTTACTTTATTACAGTCTGAACAATAACACCTCAGCAACTTGGATATAGTGTACAGTGGGCCTCACAATCTGTCCTGCAGTAAAGGTGTGACACACCTGGGAGTAAACAGAGCAAAGACGTAGTGAGGATGGCAGGGTTTCAAGATACAATTTTCTTTCACGTGACAGATATGAAACCTGTTTCTGAATCCTCAGTCTTGAATGATCTCAGGATTTAAACAAATCTGGATTAAACAACTATAAACTTCTGTTCTGTTCAATATTCAATCTCTGATTGGATTCCTCAAGAATAGGAGGAAATAAATAGGGCAGATCTTACCAGATCTATTCCATGCAGCTAATCAAGTCTTGCACTTGAGCTATAGTTGCAAAGAAACAATAAGCATTTTCAGTTTAGGTAAAAAAAAAAAAAAAAAAAAAAAAAAAAAGTATATTCTACTTTATTAAAGTACCTGAATGGGTTTTCCTTTACAGCCACTGTGTGAATTCTACTTCAGCTAATCCACTTGAAGTGAAAAATATCACAATTTACTGCCTGTGTTCATTTTATTAAAGTAATTGTCACATTCAAATATAATTGTGTATGGACCTGTAGCTAATGAAGGAAGGTGATATGAATGGTAAATGAGAACAAACACCATGTTCCACTCTACTGTATCAAATTTTTCAACTATTATTTTTCAATGCATCTTTTCAAAAGGTGTTTGAATGCTGAGGAATAGCCAAGGGGAATACACATACCAAAGTAGTACCTCCAGCCTTTGCAAAATTGTTAGTATGATAAATTGCCTGGAATGCTTTGCTCAGATAAGTAATTGCACACAAAATATCAGAATATTATGGATATTTTGGCCACCGTCTTTCATAATGTACCCAACTTCTTGCAGTCCTTTAACAAGGTCATATAAGATAAACTGTGAATGTTGATTTTTGTGTCAGAGGTTACAGGCACCACTGTGAAGTCAGACTTAACATGGGAAGCCCTGAGAACCCACTGTCGTTGCAAGCATTTTCAAACTACCTTTGAAGTCCTTCATGTGACAGAAAACTCTAAACCTCTGAAAATCAAAAAAGAGATCCTGGCCTCCTTACTGACTGAAACCTGTGTCCCTGTTTGATTTTCCTACAAACTCCAGAGAGTGGTATAATCCTAGCACCCTACAACTCCATCCTTTTCATATCCTAACAATCTTTAATGCTCTGTGATCAGTCAAAACTGCTTGGAACAAACTAGAAACTAATTTTAATGGCCACTGCCATGTCTCCATTCTCCTTCAGAAACATGCACTTCCACTGTTCCTTGTGCCCTTTCTTGTTTGTGCTTCTGGGGGACTGGCATTATTCTGTTCACGTTCTCTGATTACTCCACTGGGAGCTGCTCTAAATATGTGACTTCCCTTTCCATATGACATTGTATTTGTCAGCCTATCTGATTTTCCAGATGTCTTTGAGCATTCTCTATGACTGCCAGTTTTTATTATCATGATGATTACTTGTTTTAGAGTAGCACAAATGTGACACTGCACAAACCAAACAGAAAGTCTCAAATCTCAAGCTCTCCTAAAAAGCTTGTAGTACAAGCATACCACTACTTGCTTCCTGAAACAAACAAAAAACCCACATAATAAAGCATACTTTTAGCTTTCTATTTCATATATATATATATATATATATATATATATTTCATCTAAAAGTAAATAGTCATATTTGTTGATTGACAAAAAAATCATTATCTAATGAAGATCCACAATGGTCCTGGGTAAGTGACAAGTTTCTGTTTTGTTTACAGTTGTTTCCAATATATTATTGGCCTGTGGTTCCATTGCAATGTAAAGAGCCTGTCACTCCTCCACATTCTCTTGGCATAGGCTGAATTCAGGACACTCTGAATTCAGGCAAATGTGAAAGAAAGGTGGTGTCCCACCCAATTTTTGCCAGGACACTGCTAGGTAGTTTCAAGGAATGCACAAAAGTAGCATAAAACTACCTCTGAACATCTACCTCTGACCAAAGAGGTATTGCATGCATATTCTCTTATCTGTGAAAATAATAGTAGGCATATGTATTTATATTTGTGTGAACCTTAAAAAGAGAAACAGAAATATGATGTGACAAAAGACAGAAAACGGAATCTGTCAGGCCTTCTTTCATTTTGCAATGTAATTATGACCTTTTTCTTTCTCCTTTTGAACTGTGGTACCAGTAGTTTTAAATAAAACATCCTTGAACTATGTATTGAAAAAGTAGTTTCAGATAGATGAAAATGACTGAGATCAGCTTCTATGGCCATTTTTTTGTTTGTTTGCACACTCAAATATTTATTCTTGACCATCTCAAGAGGCATAGATGCGGGGACAAAATGTGTATGCATGCTTTGCATGTACACGTACATGGGAGTCTGCATCCATCACCATGGAATTCTGTTTTTCCTGCATTTTTAATGCTTTATTGTATTTTAAAAATTCTGAGGTATAATATTTGGCTAAAAGGACACGCTGTCCTCTCCTTCAAAATTCCTGTTTCCTACAGGAGAGAGAGAATTACCCTTTAGCTATAAAACTTTAGTGCTTCTCTGTTTCAAGATTCCCCTTAGGCATCAGTTTCATTATTTAAGAATTCATTGAATAAAAAGCATGGTCTTCTGGGCACATAATAGCTTTTCTTAATTTATGACTAATAATTGTGAGGAAGTCCTGACAACACCGCAGTGAAATTTACGGGTTGTGCTTTGAATGCCATCTAGTGGTGCCACGATTTCCGCAGCTCCGGCAGCACCAGGGGAAAGTCAGCATTTCTCATCCAGCCCACAGGTGAAGAACATAAGCAAATACAGTGTGATGAACTGCTAGTATTTATGGAAGATGTTCATTCATGAAACTAACTAGACCTGGGAAAACCATTAATTAAGTTTGGTCTGACTGCTCCTCGTGTGTTTCTTAAACGTATTCAAGAGATTCTGCAGGAATATCAGTGGTTACTAATTTTTTTACAACCATTTGTGGAAATTACACAGCCAATTTTCTCTTCTCTCTTTACAGTCCACATATAGTATCCTTCTTTCTTAAAAATCTGCCATATGTTATAGCTCACAACAATTTGAGCAAATCACCAGATCTTCATGCCTTTATTTACAGTGGGCAAATTTGTATATGTGATTTGCATAGCTGCAAAAGGCAGATTGTTCTCCCCTTGATGTTTTACACTGGCCATCCACTGTGGAGTGACAGTACAAACCAGAGTATGGCATCTTTGGGACTGCTGGTCCTTGCTGCCTTGATCCTTCTCTTGTACAAGTGAAAGTTAATCTTCAGACAGCGCATGCAGCTCCAACCCCTCGTCAGCTGCTCTGGGCTGCCATCGCTTGTAAGGTGCAATTGCTTGATTGCTCATCAGTGGCTGCCAAACTCATGTGGCACAGGCTCTATATCACATGTAGCGTTCTAGCTAGAGAGCAGGATAGAGCCTTCAGAGATTTTAGGCCTCTCTCTTGGAGCTCATCTCTGTGCCCATCTTCCTACCCTGATTCTGCCCTTAGCTCTGAGTTCCTTTTCCTGCTCTTGTTTCTTGCATTCATAGCCCCATCTCTTATTACTGACTAGTCTGCTCAACCTTGCTTAGATCTCAGGCTGGCTACCAAAAAGCACTACCTTGGACCCTAGGCTCCTTTGCTTCAGATTGTTTCTGGCCTCAGCCTGCCCTGAGCACATCTCTTTTCAATGTCTCTTGGCGTGTTCTCTGATGTAGTGATGTATGCAGGCTTTTCTGCTGCAAAGGGTGACAAACAGTGGCACCATTACAAAGGTCATCACTTCCCTAAGTGCTTCTTACAGATTCTAATTCACCAAAATTTCATAAGGTTATTCCTTTATAAAAAGTGCTACCTTATTTCAAATAGACTGTACAAATCCATATGTACAACATAAACTCATATTGACCACATAAACCAACTGGACAAATTAGATCTGTTCTAAATATTCCGAAATTGCTCATCTCTGTTTATAGAGCCACTGGACACAGTCTGCAAATGGCCATGAAGGTGATGCAGAGGAACACCTGTCCTGTGAGGAGAGGCAGAGAGGGCTGGGACTGCTCAGCCTGGAAAAGAGGGACTTCAGGGGGGATCTTATCAAAGTCTATAGATACCTGGAGGGAGAATGCAAAGAGGATAGAGTGAGGCTGCTATCAGTGGTGCTCAGTGCCAGGAGAAGAGCCACTGGGCACCAGCTGGGCACAGGAGGCTCACTCTGAACACCAGAAGTGCTGCTTTGCTGTGTGGGTGATGGAGCTGACATCCAGCAGTACCTGCCAACATCAATTACTCTGTAGCTCTGTGATTTTCTGGTATTTGCCCTAATTTTGCAATATTGTTCTTTTCCCAATTTATTATTATTATTATTATTATTATTATTATTATTATTATTATTATTATTACACAGAAAACTGAAGACAGCAGACTTGTTTGTGGTAGCAGAACAGAAAGTGAAGCAGTATAAAATACCAACATGCTTTAGTGATTGAGCTTAGTTAGGGTCACATAGTAAAGCAGAACAAATGACAGGGAAACTCAAACTAGAAAAAATCATATTTTCAATGACACAATGTGGTGTTAACATGACAAGCAAAGGAAAAATCACTTTCCAAATCAGATTTTTATCTTGCTAATGTCCCTACAGCTAGGAAGGTTGGGGGAAGCACTGGCTTCTTGTCAGTAGCTTTTGGCAAGAAACTCAGCTGTGACAAATCATCTTGACTTCATCTTGATGTTTGGTTGTGATGACCAATATTAATCAACTTCAAAATAATGCCTCTTTGTCTACCACAAAACAAAAGTACCAGTAGTTGGAGCTATCACTTGTCTGACTAATTTTGCCTGTAAGGATTTTCAGGAAGCACTGAATAAAATTCATTGAGCAGGGTGTGCATGGAAAACATAATGAATTAGGTTTCATAATTTAATAGGTAACCCACTCTACCCATCAATCTGGTAAGTCTGGGCTTTAAATATCAGCTTGTGTATTTATTTGGAGACATATTCCAGCTTTTATGGGAAAGTAGAGCAATACATAACTGCTTGCAATTTTGTTTTAAACTAGCATAAAGCATGGTGCACACTGCTTATTTTTATTTTAGTGATATAGTTGAATAGAAAGAACTGGGTGCAAGATGTGGAGTATCACAAGGTTTCATTAGACATATTAAAAATGCTATTAGAAAGCTATTTTCATTAAATCTGTTTCCAGAATTTTTAATACACGTTACTGGCATCTAGATTCAGTATTCTGCTGTACCTCATACTTTGGGGTTCTCTTTGGTGTGTTTGCAGGACAAACTGTTCAAAAGCTTTTTTTTTAAAAAAAAAAAAAAAAAAGTTATTATACTTTTCGTTGCCAGGGTTTGTATGACAGGTTTTGATGGCACTATGGACATAATAGCAGTGTTTGTATTCTTCCAATTTTTTGTTAATTTTATGCACCCATATTTTTGTTTACCTAGAAACAAAAGCATAAGAAAACACATCAGCATTGTCATACCCAGAAATGTGGCTTTGATCTTGGATGTAGTGCTTAACCACCATGGTGTTAAAAATGTCCTGTTCCTCTGCAGCGCGGACTAGCAGCATAATACTACTGTGTGATTCACTGGATGAAGTGCACACTCCTGATATTTCAATATGAAGCAGTTATCTTTAAATGATCCATTCAGAAGTAATCAGACAGGATCTGAAGCTGACTGGCTGTTTTTCTGCTGTTAGGGATTGTGCAGGGCTTTGCCATGGACTTAGGACTTCTCATTGTCCCATCAAGCCAATGTCACACCCAGGAGCAAAGGAAAAAAATTACTTAGTTCTTAACAAAAATGAGATAACTCAGAATGTGAGTCCTATGGCATAGCAAAACAGCCAGGCACAAGCCCAATTTGCAGAAGGCTGAGATCTATGAGAAGAACAGGCGCATCCTTACTCCCAAGCGGTTTCTCAAGAGAGCTATGGCAAAGTTTTTATTCTGCTTTGTTGTTGACTAGGCTAAGCCAGTTCACATGTCCTCCCCTTACTTGCAGTCTAATTAATGCTATAGAAAATAATTTCCAGACACTTACGGCACAAGCCACAGAATGTGTATAATTTTTATACACTGTTGCTCTGCTTATTTTTTTCATTCATGTTGGCTTCTCTGGAGGAGCTTGACAGACACTTGCTATTTGTGACACAGCTGAGTAAGTCTAGAGTGTTCTGAAGCAAGGCTGGACCCCTGTTTGACCCGTTTGATAGACTTTCCCTTACACTCTTCAGGGTTTGCAGTCTCCATCCTGTAGACTCCCACTGTCTATAAGAAACACAACCACATGCAACTTCTCTGCAGTGAGATGAGTGAGGCTCAATCTACTTGTGTGACTATTTCCTTTACTAAACTCAAGATTAAAAAGTGCCTAGAGATATGGTAGAATTTGATTGACCCAGAACCATGGCTTATACACAACGAAGGAGGAATATCTTATTTTTGTCTTTGAGCAAGATGACAAATTAAAATTTTTGATTTCTCTTCTTTTTTTTTTTTTTTTGTACACAGATTCATTTACACGCAGTCTCACTGTGCCTTCTTTCATGTTGCAAGAAGCAAAATTCACAGCTTCAGTACAGATCTCTAAACATGCTCTTCCCACTGATGATATTTCTGTGGACTTGTGGGACTAGGAATCTAAATATTATTGTAGGAAATATATATAGGATCCTTCCCTTCCCTTCCCTTCCCTTCCCTTCCCTTCCCTTCCCTTCCCTTCCCTTCCCTTCCCTTCCCTTCCCTTCCCTTCCCTTCCCTTCCCTTCCCTTCCCTTCCCTTCCCTTCCCTTCCCTTCCCTTCCCTTCCCTTCCCTTCCCTTCCCTTCCCTTCCCTTCCCTTCCCTTCCCTTCCCTTCCCTTCCCTTCCCTTCCCTTCCCTTCCCTTCCCTTCCCTTCCCTTCCCTTCCCTTCCCTTCCCTTCCCTTCCCTTCCCTTCCCTTCCCTTCCCTTCCCTTCCCTTCCCTTCCCTTCCCTTCCCTTCCCTTCCCTTCCCTTCCCTTCCCTTCCCTTCCCTTCCCTTCCCTTCCCATCTTCTTCTATGTGAAAACAACAATAAAGTGAAAATATGGGAACAATAAACATTAAGAAGTTAAGAATGAATTTCATTCTACTGAGTTGTAATTAATTCTGGTTGTGATAGTAGGAGATTTGAAATCTGCTTTTTAAAAAAACACCCTTTAACATACCTATCCTCCTAGTCCTTTGGGCCTGTCAACATGATATTTCTACTCTCTTCAGAAGTCATGAGTTACTCTATTTACCAACATTTTAATCACAGAGATTCTTGATGAAAGAGATGAGGAGAAATAGCGTGTCAACAGGCAACAGGCAATTTGCTTACAAATATGAATTTAGGATTTGAGAAGTCATTCCACGCTTCCACTGACTCAGCATAATTCCTTGGTGAAATTACTTAGCTTGTCTATACCTCAGTTTTCTTGGCTATAGAAAATGCAGAGTGTTCTCTGCCCATCTTACGTGTTTCTCTTTGTAGGATCAATCCATTATTTTATGTTTGCACAGTGCTTTGAAATAACGAAGTTTATTATTCCCTTAATGATTGTTTTAACAATGTTTGTTAGTATTATGAGTAGGTAGTTGAGGTTAAATTAATGTTATAATCCTTTAAGTTAGTATTATAATGGGAAATAATGGATATTTAAGGAAAAGGGAGACTTGGAGTGCCCAACAGATGCTGTTTCTGGAGGCAGCAGTAACAGACAAAAAAGATCCTGTGGGAAACTGTCTGTGAAGAAGACAACTGTTTTTATGGGCCATGGCTCAAGGTCTGTGGCATGTAAATCAATCAGTTAGTCACTCTTCTAACCAGTCACGCAAGTTACTGGAGAGGAATGAACAACAGGCACATTGCTGCTCTTATGGTCTTCTCTGTCAGCTGCTTAACAACACAGCGGAAAAAGAAGAGTCTTTTCCAAACAGCATATGAAGAACCAAACCTTGTGATTCTCTTTCTAGGATGCTGATGAAATAAGTAGCCCCAGGAGACTGTTGAGAAAGAATATGTTTCATTTGTTAATTATATTAGTTTGGAACTAATTTCTGTGTGTCCAGCTCAGATAAAGCCATGTGTGAGAGGGTGAGTTCAAGAAGTAAGTTGCCCCCAGGGTGGCACAGTTAGCACAACACACTTCCACTGAATCTGTTTTACTAGGATGGAGAAACATAAGAACAGAAACGATCATCCCTAATTTACTGTTCTATTAATGACAGTGTCATATAATACCCTCTGTTAAGTGATTAACGGCTGTCTGAACTGCTGTGAGGTATGAGCACACACTGCCCTTCAAAAGACTGAATAATGAAATATCAGGAGGTATAAAACAAGAGTTCACAAAAGATCAGCTGCGGGCATTAGAAATGACTTTAGATGTTGCTAACCAAAGATGTCATTCTGCAGATAAAGAACCATCTGTTTCTCTGGCCATGAGTTTAAACCCTGAACACATTATGCTTGGATCTGATGGGTGGCTATTGGCTTATATAAATCCAGCCTTCATGGGGACAGATTGTGGGTTTAGGCTGGCCTTAGGGATCAGGTACTCTGGTTAGCTCTCCAGATGGTAGTGTGTCCTGCCCTGAAAAGCAAAATTAAATGACTGTTCTTTAAAGCAAGTTGTTCTGAGCAAGCCGATACTGTTCAGAGACATCCTGGAAAAAAAAAAAAAACAAACAAAAAAACCATACAAACAAGCAAACAAACAAACAAAAACTTCCAGGGAGCAACTTTTCCAAGTGTTGTTCCTAATAAGCTGGGGAGCCTGACTAACCAGAACTCAATTTTTGACAAGGTCAGTAATTTATTTATATCTGAATAACTTATAAGAATTCTTTTACAGGGTATTTCTCTGTCTATGAAGAAGCATACAGGATAATCCCACAAATGCTGTGCAGATTGTGGCTAACTCTGTGGGAGTTGCTCTGTGGGAGCAACTCTTCTGTTGCTCAGATTTTCCCCCTTGAACTGAAAGCTCAAGTTCCCATAGAAGGTAAAATGAAAGTTGCCACTGTTAGTAAGTTTTCCTTGTGACTAGGCTGAGTTACTAATCCTGCTTTAGGTTTGTGTAAAGGGCATCAGTCATACCTGTGTTGAAAAAGCTCAGGAAGTAAGTGCCATGTGGTCTGAGAACCCTGGTATGTTCAAACACCCATGCAAAATAACCTGGTGTCTGATTTGGTGGCTGTCTTGTACACATCCATACAGATGTAAAAGAAGTTCTGATGGCTTTCATTTACCTGTGTGGGAGTGTAATGCTGTATAGTCTCCATCCTTTGAGGCTTTCAAAACTGGACTGAATGAAGTCCTGAGGCAACCTTGTCTGGTCTCATAGTCGATCCTTCTTGGAGCAGAAGGTTGAACTAAACACTGCCTGAGAACACTTTAAAGCTGGGTTTACCCTGTGATACTGTGATGCCAGGGTTTCACTTTGACATCTACTGATACATCATCAGTTTGGTCGTGGATTGACCTTGACTGGCTGCCAGCCTCCCACCCAGCTGCTCTCTTACATCCCCCTCCATGACAGGATGAGGGGAGAAGAAAAGATGAAAAGCTTCTGGGTCAAGATAAAGACAGAGAGATTGCTCACCATCAACTGTCATGGGCAAAAGAGACTCAGCTTGGGGAAAAATGATTTAATTCATCGCCAGTTAAAAAGTAGAGCAGAATAATTAGAAACAGTGACAAAACTGACAACACCTTTTCCTCCCTTCCTCCCAGGCTGAACTTCACTCTTTCATTCCCCACACTTCTACCTCCTTCTCCATCACACTGAGTGACAAAGAGGAGATGGGGAATGGGGGTTGCAGCCAGTCCATAATGCTTTGTCTGTGCCGTTCCTTCCTCCTCACAACTTTCCCTTGCAGCAGTGTGGATCTTTACCATGGACTACAGTCCTTCAACTCCTTCAGTGTAGATCCTCTCTATGGAGTCCTTCAGGAACCATTGGCTCCACCATGGGTCCTCAGCTCCCACCAGACAACCCACTCCTGCAGGGGCTCATCTCCATGGGCAGCAGTTCCTTCCATTGTCCTGCTCCACCAGAGGCTCCTCCACCCATGGGGGGGCTGCAGCGTGGAGATCTGCTCCATGGGGGACCCATGGGCTGCAGGGGGACAGCCTGCTCCACCAGGGGCCTCTCCCTGCACAGCCCGCAGGGGAACTGCTGCTGCCTGCCTGCCTGCCTGCAGCACCTCCTGCCCTCCTGCAGAACTCAGCTTCACACTTGTTCCTCACTCTTCTCTCCGACATGGAGCATTTTCCCCCTTAAGCACATTTCTCCAAGGCACTGACATCTCGGCTGCAGGGCACAGCCGTGCCCTGTGGAGAGGCTGCTGTAGCCATGTGGAACTGTCTGTGTCCTGCCACTTGCCAGTGCCAGGGCACCGGCACCTGGTACAAGTCCTGCTCAATGGTTTCTTAAGCTTGGCTGTTCCACAGCCAGAAGGGTTATACAGAAAGGAACAGGAAGCAGGTGAGCTGCTTAAATTTATTCCTGAAAAAAAGGGTCCTGAGCCTGGGAGCTTCAGGCTGATAGCAAGTTTAGTTGTGTCATACCTTCTTTCAAACCTTAAAAGTATTAGATAAAACAATCACTTTCAAAGACCTAAGTAATCTGAAAAATTCAAATTTGTTTCAGTCATCTGTCTGACGCTCCTTTCACCTTTTACAAAAAAATGAAGCTCTTGCAATGACTGGTATGCTAGTCAGTATTCCCTTCCTGGGTTTCTTAACACTTCCATAAAGAGAACAGAGTAAATAGAAAACTCCAGCTGAGATTTTAATGATTTATTAATTGACTTTGGGTAGTACAGACCAGAGGTAAACTGAAGTACTACATAATTATCCTTAGATTTTAATTGGCAAACTTAGTAACATTATAGTCTGTGCAAACATGTCTCTGTAAACATGCAAGGAATGATGGAGAACTTTGCTATAAGCATTGGCTGGGTTAGCAGACTTAGAGGTGTAAGTAAGCAACCATTCAAAATGGTATTTGAGGTATGTTCTTCTGGCAAAGAAGCAAGATGCCAGGAATCTAGCCCATATCAGAATGACATAAACATGATGCAAAAATGCACACACACACGCAATTCATTATGATCTTGTGCTAGCAGCAGTGGACACGATTTTGGTGAACTTGGTATTACGAATATGGAAAACTATTAGGTAGTAAAGAAGAAGCTTCTCTGTAAAAGTATTGGGGAAGGAATGGTTTAATCTCATAAATCTTCTCTTCACAGACACTGTACACAGAGCTCTCACAACTTTGGGGGACTTCTGTATCAATTCTTGGCAATCTGTGCTCTTCTGTAATGTGGTGGGTTTGAAAACATGCATATATTAGAATAGCAATATATTTACATGTTATGTGACTGAGAAACGTTCCTACTCTTGTGTTCTAGAAAATATACAACTGTCCATAACATAATCAATTTATATATGATATATATAATATGCTATACATGGAGGTGAACACTTGAACTTTGAGATACTTAGGATCTTCCATTACCATGTAATATTTCTCATCTTAGTTGAGAAAACAAAGCCTTCCACATGCAAAAATAACCTTTATGTGACCAACTAGTATGTGGGTAGCTGTTTATCCCATGTGCTAAGGAAGAATGACAGTGTGGCACAGCATTAGATGTGGTGCCTGAAAACACCAGCAGCCCACATTTAGAAATTGTGCAAAGTAAAACACTATGAGAGGTTGGCAGCTAGGGACCGTGAGGAACACAACAGGGCTGTGGAACCAGATAATGGAGAGGAACACCCATCGCGCTAGACCACACTCCAGTTGCCTTCAAGGCAAAGTGTTATATTTGAGGGCAAGGCCTGCACAAGCAGTATTTGCACTTCAATTCCATCAGAGGTGTTTACATTTTTCATGACCTAGTCTGATCCTGTCTTTCTATCCCCATTTGGCAGGCTCAGCTCCTACAGAAACATCTCCTGCTTAGAGTCTTTTTTATCAGACTTTCATCCTCTTTCTGTTTTTCAGTTTATATGCTTTCCCCCCTCCATTTTTCTTCCTTTTATTTCTTTCTTCTCTAATGCAGCTCTAACTGCATCCTTTGTTTATCTAGGTTTCACCTCTCTCCCACCCATTCATTTATTTCACAGTTCTTTCCACCAAAACAACAAACAAATCTGTAAATCTGTTCCTTTTTTTTTTTTTTTTTTTCCTATCTCTTGCCCTTTATATGTATTTTCCTTTCTCCTCTCCTATGCTGGAAGGAGAGTCTCTTTTCATCCAGCTGAATGGTGTAATGTCCAAGTAACTTGAAAGCAAAAGTTATACTGTTAGCTATACAGAATAATGGGGAGCAGTAAGTATTGCTTAAGTATTGCTCTGTTCTTAAAAGCCACATGAGACTTAACCTGTGACAATATGAAATGTTGCAGTACCAGGACATTAAAAATATTTTGTGTCTCTTTTTTAGGGCCTGAGAACATGTTTTTGAAATATTTTTGTTTTAATTTCTTTGGTTTACTAAGGAAATTCCTGCCTCATACAGTTCTCACTTACATTTTTTCATGTTGTAAAGAAAGAAAGAAAGGTTATCAAATGATGCACACACAAACATATCAGTCAGGTGAAACCACACTTGCAGATAAACTCCCAGAAAAGAGGTCAACTTTCCAGATCTTCCTGTTCAGCTTGACTTGATATTTCCAAAAATATGCTTTATCAGAGTGAGTTCATGGGCTCTGCAGCAAGAAATGGTGCCGTGTTTAAGGGAATATTGTAAAAAGGAAATCAATTGGATCCTTTAGTGACCCCATCTGGCAATTCCTCTGTAGGCAGTCCTCTTCACATCATTCAGATTCTGTGACTGGTACAGAAGCTTAAGGGGATACTTCCCATCCTTGGACTACAGAAAGAAAACGTGAAGAGAAGCCACAGCAGGCTACGTGACATGTTCCAAGCTTTTTCACTCATCAAGTATATGAGTCTACAAGATGTGTGATGAACTGTTTATTTCTGTGATCATCTGTAGGCAGCTGCTGAAATCCTGTTCATGAAATCATCATAGATATGTATAGACACTGAAAAATAAAGATGTCTTCTGATTACGTACAGCGTCCCATCACAGTAGCTCACCATAGGTGATGTTCTCCATTCAATTACTACATCTTCTGCATTCAAGCTACAACTGAAAAGGAGTTTTTGTCCAGGAAAGGGAATCCTTAGCACAAACCACATCAGAAAACCTATGGATTTCCAGATTTTCTAAACTTGAAATATTGCTGACTACTACAGCTGATTTAATTATTTTAAAATAGATCTCACAGTAATAGAAATTGAGGTAGCTATATGAGAACTACATTTTTACTTAGAAACTGTACTTACGGTCGACTCAATTGTGAATGTGGCTGTAATATTTAGACATCAGAAGACAGAATAAAATCTAATACTTGTAAAATACTTGTAAAATTTGTCAACTTTTTAAAATTAAGGTTCATGGCAGTTAGTTTAATAAACTTTATTACAGTAGTTTTATCTATCAGAGCTGCTTACTGATGTTTGGTCTACTACTAATGTTTTGTCTCCATAAACACTTTCTTTTGTGGGTGAGAGACACTCCCTGTTTTCATCCTAATTGACACCTGTGTCACTTTAACTATCTCCTTACTGGTTGCCTTCCTGAATAGCCTTCAGTTCTGGCCAGGAGAGTCCTCTCAGCCTATGTTTGGCTTGCTTAAGTCATTACTTAGGTTTAGTTCTCATCAGGTTTATTTCCAACACATGTAGAGGAATAATATAATTCTATATCCCTCTGAGAGCAGAACTGAGAATCTCCTGGCAGCAATGCCTCCCCCTCCTCTCCCCCCCCCCCCCCCAACTTATATTCAGAATGCAGAGGAGAGGAGAAGAAGGGGTGATAGTTGCAGACAAACATGATTTCCATTGTGCTTAAGCAGCGTGGAGCTCAAGCAACAACAGACTGACTGATTGCCCGCGTCCCTTGTAATCTGCCAGCCAGCATGGCCAGCCTATCATTGGGATAAAAGATACCTCAGTAAATGTATTCAGAACAACTGCCTTTTAGAAGAATATCAGAGTATATCTAGTACCTTGGTACAGGCATAACTCTAGCTCCCTAAGCCTGAAGGTTTTGGCATATCATTGCTCTCTGACTTAGAAACAAAGCTATTCTTCCGAAGCTCCTCTAACGTGATAGGAAAGCTTTCATAGTTTAGAGTCAATAGTGTTTTCTGTGCTTCAGCGTAGATCTGCTCAGTCCTGTTTTACTAAGAAGGGTGGGAGTTTATCCTTTAAATAGTACTGTTTGAAACAGATGTGTTTTTCTCCATCTTCAGAGCATCCATAGATCATAGATCTTCATAGACTCCTTCCTCCTGCTGAGTGGTGCCACAAAGTACCAATGTAAAGTGTCAGGGCATGAACTCAAGTCCTGGAGAGAATGTATTTTTCTTCTCTTTGTAAGTTAGATTATTATATCTTGCCTCTCAATTATCTTTACTATTAAAACATGTTCAAGTTCTGCCAAGGAAGCTAAGTAGAAGCAAAATAAAACAGGATCATCTGGTTCTTCTTTGCATAGGGGTAACTTGTCAAAATCTTAACAGAGACTCTAAAACCACATCACACATAAAATTAGGTTGAATAAATAGTAGCTAATAGTAGCTTTTTTTTTTTTTTTTTTTTTTTTTTTTTAAGACATGAATTTTTCTAGCTTTGATAGACATATAAGAGATCTGTTTCTTATTTTAGCTCTACAGTTTACAATAAATACTCTGAAAAAATATATTTTTGGTTGGAGAAATTACATTTAATATAATTCTCTCTTTATTCAAAATCAAAAAATGCAGTATTTCTATGACTTACTTCATCATTACGTATGTGTATGTAGTGCTGCACTCTCCTAGGGGCTTTTCTAGATGAACAAGCAAGGAAAAGAACAATAATGAATTTTTACTAAGTGGCATCTCAGTTTAGAGCTCTTCAATGTATCTATTGCTACAGAAATGCAAAGAAATTTAATCAGCTGTTCAAGAGTAATTTTGGTCCTTTTAAGGTTTTTGTTGTTGCTGTTGTTTGTTTTCAGATTATCTCTGCATTATAGATCTGAATATAGTTCTTAATTTAACATTTCTCATACTTAAGTGGTCTCGACTGTTAGATCTTAGTTTAAGGGCTTGCTAAGTGTATTAAGTAAAGCATAATGTCAAGTCACTATTCACTCTGCATTGCTACTGCCCAGCGGATGTATACAGATGTGATGTGTAGTAGTAACATATAGTTTGGAGAAATTGTTAGACCGTAGTATTCATGAGAGTGTTTTAAGTAAAAGCTTTACTAAGTGAAGTGAATAGAAATATGAATTCATACACTTGTAACACAAACTTCAGGTTCTGAATGCTGTAAAATAGGTATGTGGAAACAATTATTTTTGCATTGCCTGCTTGAGTTCTCTTCTCTGCTGGAAGAGACAGAAATAAATATAGCTTCCAACAGCATGTCAAACACCTGGAGGACCTCTCTTGAGGGACTGCAAATGACTGAGGGCAGTTCTGAGGCAGTGATGTATGGGCAGGTGGGTACATGTGAAGCCAGAGCAGCGCAATACTGCTGAAAGAGTTGCACCTTGTGTTTCCTGTGAAGAACATAGTCCCTGCTGGAACCTGCTGAGCGGCTCTCCTGCTGGGAATTTCTATAATGGAAGATGCATTCAGGGTTGTGCATTTAGCCCAGAAAATATGTGCTGCTGTTTTCTATTTTCACTTTACACTTGTTTTACTAGAGCACAGTGATTTTCTCTGCTCTGCATGTGAGCAGGAAGCCAGGAGACACATCTTTACACCAGGAAGAAAGTGAAGGTGGTGCTCAGTGTCTCGCTTTAGCTTTTCACAGGTCCTCAGGATGCCACGTGGATGAGATGTAGGAATTACTTCTCTATAGACTAGGGAATAACAGCAACAGGTCAGTGATAATAATAATGGCTAAAAAAAGGTCAACATGCCTCTTGCTACATGTTAGACTACTGGCTGTGAAACTTTAAAGACAAGTGAGAAACCAGATATGCTAAACTTTCCTTTGGGCAATTAGTCTTAATGCTGACATGTTACAATATGGATGTAGGTCACTTCATATACCAAAGTCATGGCTCTCAGTTTGTATAACCACATCACAAATAGTTGATTACAGCTAAAATTAATCATTCTTACGAAGGTGTCCTAGATCACAGTGACTGCAGTGAATTGCGCTGTGTACCTCATTCAATAGGTGATGGACAAAAAATGCCTTTATGCCCTGGTCCTGTATTTACATGCCTGAGTTAAACATGTCCATAAGTGTTTGTGTAATGAGAGTTTATGTCAGCAGGTATTTCCTAGCAGTGCTTGACCTATGTTTTTTGTTTTGTTTTGTTTTGTTTGTTTGTTTGTTTTTTAATTTTTTCTTGCAGGGAAAAAGAAGCTGAGTTTTCCAATGGATTTTAAAAGCAGGTGACTATCTTATGTTTCTCCCAAGTTGTGAGCTGTCCTGATACTTGACATACTTAGGCAGGGCTGGTCTTAAGTAGCTTAGAGGTCTAAGCAAAGCCTTGGCCCTACATTTTTGCCCCTCTAAATCAGTTTTGCTTTCTCGATCCCCTCAAGGCTCGTACTGGTTTCTAGTATATATTCCCTCCTCTCCTCTTCTGCTCTCCTACAGATTTTCTCACTTCCTCAGTCCAGGACTCCCTCCAAGGTTCTCACCTCAAGCGTTAGGTTCAGGCACTGCTGATGGAGCAGCTCCTAGCTATGCTCTCTGGCAGTAGTTGGTTAGGAGATGATTTTATGTGTTAATGTCTCTGTGCTCCAAAGACTGGCACCAGCTGAACACGAGTGCACATTTTGTGTAGTCCCTGCGGACCAATCCGCTAGTGTGCAGGAGCCTGAAAAGAATCTTCAAAAACAGGAGGCATGAAATCATTCGCTTGGGCTGCTTTTAACCTTGATTTAAACTGCTCAGGTGCGGGGCTGTGATTTAGCAATATAAGCTGCTTTTAAATTATAGTTAAAGGTTTTAAAACAGATTCAGGGTTCACTGAGCCCTCCCTCTCACTTGATTATTCAGTGATTTATACATATATAATGACTTTAACTGACGGAGGGGGTAATTTATGTCATGACGTGCATGATATATAGATCTAAATAGACTAGCGAGAGGGGAAAAAGGAGCCATCTGTTCCCTAGAAAACTGTCCATTGTCAGAAGGATGCAAGAACTGTGTTTGAAAAATGTGTTTGGAAAGAGCAGGAATAAATTTATCTAAATTTCTTGTGCTGTATGGATGACATTCTCGTCGGGCATACATAGTCTAACAAGCAAGATTAGGAACTTGAATTTTTAAGCTTTTGCCATACTTTGTATTCTGAAAGTTGCTCAGAAGGCTACGTTTTTACAAACATGTATAATACTGGTTACACAAGTGTTTGTCTAACAAATTCGTCTTTTGCTCTGATTGTCACAGTGCTCATGGAAAATACTGCTTTTGCTGCTACAGGATGGCTGAAGAGATCCCAGGACCTCACTGTGCGTGTTTACACACAACCTGCACTTAAAAAAGGGAAATTAGAGAGATATCACCTGGGAGCATCAAGGTTTTGTTTAGGGCAGGTGTTTAAATGCAGAGGTATAATTCCCTGTGCGACTTTCCTACATGTACATAGCTCGTAGGGTTTGTCGAGGGAGGAATCTCCTTGTACCCTTCTCTTATGCAAAGCGTGCAAGCCGGTTATCATCAGAAAAACATGCATATTCCTAAATTTACGCATGCAAAATTTGTATGATCCTTGGTGGGACGGCTCACGCATGCAAAGCTAAGCAAATGCACAGGGACATCAGGGCTTAGCCTTCAGCCTGAGGGGGAGAAATTACCGAGTATAGGTGTCTGTATCAATTAAAACACACGGGCGGACCACTGTGTGATCCAGAGGGTGTACGGAGGAGCAGCAAGGGCAGTTCCAACTTCTTTTATGTTACAGTTTTTAAAGAATATACTACAGGGATTTATTTTTTTTTTTGGGGGGAGGGGGGGAGGGGGGTGAGGGGGTTGGCGGGGGGGTTAAATATTTTTGTGACAAGTTCGTTGCTTAATTGCACACTAAACACTCCCCACCGAGGCTGCTTGGCAAGCCAGCCTCTTCACGAACCCCCACCCCCCGCCAAATAGAGGGAGGCAAAAAAACACCTAAAAACACGAAAAAAAAAAAAAAATCAAAGGAAAAAAAAATCATCCTCCCCGCCGCCCCCCGGAGCCCCCCGGCGCCCAGCAGGGGTCACTGCTGCCGCGGCCGCCGGCGGGGTCCGAGTGCGGGGGTCCCGGTGCGGCCGTGCCGGGCTCGGCGCAGGGCGTCGGGGGGGGGGGGTCGGCGGCCGGCACCCCCCTGCCATGGCCGCGGGGGGCCGCGCACCGCCGTCGGGGCCCAGGGGCAGCGCGGCCGCCTGAGGGCCGCCCCCGGGCCGCGGCTCGGCACAAAGGGCAGGCAGGGAGGGAAGAAGGAGGGAGGGAAGCGAGGAAGGAGGGAGGGAGGGAGAGAGGGAGGGAAGGGGAGGCAAGGCAAAGGGAAGCGTGCGCGGACGGGGCGGCGGCTCGGTTCCTCCCCGGGGCGGCGGCGGCGGCTCCGTCTCGCTGCTCGCTGCCTTGCCCCGCTGCTCCCCTGCGGAGGGCTCCCCCCGGGGATGGCCGCGGCGGGGGGCGGCCCCGCGGGGCCGGGCGCGGAGCCCTAGCGGCCGCCGAGCCTCTGCCCCCCCTGCCCTGAGCCGCCGCTCGGGGGCTCGTCCCGCCTCCCGGCCCCGGCCCCGGCCGCGGCTGCAGGCATGGGCTGCTTCTGCGCCGTGCCCGAGGAGTTCTACTGCGAAGTTTTGCTCCTGGATGAGTCCAAGCTGACCCTCACCTCGCAGCAGCAGGGCATCAAGGTACGGGTGGCACGGGGGCTGCGGTGGTGGTGCACGGGGAAGGGGGGGGGGGTGCTGGAAATTAGTCGTTCCGTGGGTTTTCGTGGCGGTCCCGCGAGGGGCAAGGTGAGGCGGGGGGACGCGCAGCCGCCGGGTGGATGGGGGCTGCGGAGGGTTTGCTCCGAGGTGGTGTGGAAGGAGCAGGTGCCGGAGGCTCCCGAGTGCCCGGGACACCGAGCACAGGCGTTATCCCGAGTGTGCCGGCAAGGAAAGAGAAAGAAAGGCAAGAGGAAAAGGGAAAAGAAAAGGAAAGAGAAAAAAGGAACAAGAAAAAGCAAAGAGAAAAAAGGGAAAAGAAAAAGGAAAGAGGAAAAAAAAAAAAAAAGGAAAAGAAAAAGCAAAAGGAAAGGAAAAGCCGAAAAGGAAAAGGCAAAATAAAAAGGAAAGGAAAAGACAAGGAAAAAGGAGGAAATAAAGGAAAAGAAACAGGAATGGCTCTGGGAGAAGCCCCTTGCAGCGCGGAGCAGCTCTTCAAAGCTGTCCTGTGCCGAACGCTAATGAGCCCCGACGGAGCGTGCAAGTGCTGAGGGTGTTCAAAAGGGCCCTTTGCTAGGTCCTCTGCGATTTTAAGGCTGGTGACAGCAAGTGGCGTGTCTTGGACACTTGAAGCACTTGTTGGAAAATGGGGGTTTGGGGTTTGGTAGTAATGTGAGAATGTGGTTTTAGCATGGACAGGATCAGGGAGAAAAAAAAAAAAAGGAGAAAAATCAGTTCTCCTAACTTTATTCTTGGAAGTGGCTGAGACTTTCAAAGAATAAAAAATCATCCTGGGGTATTCTGTATGTTTCAGCTTGGATGACTGAAGTTTGGTGAAGCAGCTGGTGAAAAGAAAGGAAAAGGCTGGGGAGGGAGAGGGAGCCCAAATCCAACTATAAATTTAACTATAATCTCTGGCACTACCAGCTCTGCGTGTATGGAGAGCTGTCAAGCCCTGCAGAGTCAACTGCCTGCAGATAGGCTCATAAATCCATGCTTCGTGCAGAGGAGTAGGCAAATCACAGTGACGCTGGAATTCAGTACCTACCTAAGGTCTTTGAAGTCTAAGTTTAGACGCATCTTTGTATGTGCAGACATGGGTATGTTATGCATATTTATACATACATATGCTTTTGCTGCCTGTGCAGTCACGGAGGAAGAATATTAGGAGAATAATCTGCAAAGATAGTCCTGTGGCTGTTGGTCATGAACCCCAACCCTAGAAGGTGGTGGGGTGTGTGCGATGTCTGACAAAAAACTCCCATGGGACAGAAAAGGTGTGAGGATGTAACTTCTTTTCAAGAACGCATGGCTTGCGGTGTTGGGAATGGTCTAGTTCAAGACCAGGGAGTGGTTTCCTGCCATACTTACTGTGACCTGGAGGTGGTCTGATGGTGGGTTTGATCCCTTCCACCTGCTCCTTCCCTGTGTTGAATCTAACCACTGAACAGTTGGAGCAGTTTGTGGATCTGACAGAAAAGTAATAGTTGGTTAGTGTTTTACGGTAGGCACTGAGACTGCACTGTAGGGAACTTTAGGGAAAGGAGGCTTTCCCTTTTTGCAGCAGCCTGTATTTTTTTTTTTTTTTTTTTTTAGATTAAACTTGTATAATGTGAAGACACACCCAGTGCTGTAGCTCTGTGAACCTTTGAAATGCTGTGGAAAGGAGTTGCGTAGCTCTCCCCTAGCCAGTGGTTTCCACCTTTGTGTTCTTTCTTGCCTTTGTACTGGCACAAGTGTTTGTACAGCTGTGTGTGCAGAGCAGTGCGCGTCCAGCTGAAAAGTAACCACTGATTTCCCTTTTTCTGGGTTAGTCTTCAGCTGGATCAGTGTCCCAATCCGCTTCACAGCTGGAGGAGAGCTGGCTCTTTTAACTGAATCCTGGCTTATGCCATTTTGAACTGTTCAGGGAGCATCAGTGTTGCTTTTAGTCTATGTTTTTCCATCAAATTTATATGATTATTTCTTAGTAAAAAAATAAAACATGATTTGCTATGTTCTGTCATTTGACATTACAGCCATGAAGTGAAACAGATGTATAAGCCTCTTCTGAATGTTTAGTTTTAAATCTTTTGTTTTCATATACACGTCTAAGAATGCAGAGTCTTGTTGCACTTGTTTTTATAGAATTTCAGTTTTGGCAGAAGGTACAGATTATAAATGTTTGAATGGATTTTATTCTAGATCTAAGATTTCCTCCTTTCTTCTGTTTTCACACTTTTAATTGGGTTTACAGCTACCCAGGAAACTTATGTCTTTGGTACTGTTTTACAAACCGTGAACTCTTACAAAAGCAAGATATTTTAAGTGGTTATAAAAGCCACTTTATTCCTCTCTTTTCCCCCAAGCAAATGCACGTCTGCTAGAAATGAAAACCGCAACTTAATAGCTATTTGCTGTTTGCGTAGTTATGCCATTGTAGTGGATTTAGTCCTGTTGTGTGCTTTCAAGGGCAGAAGGCTGAGTGCTGTGACTTGAGGAGTGCCAGTCAACTTCATTTCTTCGGTGAATCTGAAATAATGGCAAGAAGTAGACACTTGTCCCTGAAGTTTTGAAAATGCTATGCTTAGTTTGCGTGATAATTACTTCTGGCTTGCTATGTCTGCCAGCAGCTCTGCGCAGCAAAACATGACATTTTGAGTTATGATCTCTCTTAATGCACTCTTGATGCAAGAGCAGCGGGCTTTCAGTCGCACTTCAGACTAAAACAATGAGCAGAGGCTGTGCAAGAGGAAGACTTGGAGAACAGGCCAGGGGTACTCGGCTCTTCTCTGTGGATTTCAAAGGATTGAAAGGATTCTGAGGATTGTTTGTTCTGCTCCTGAGCAAGGCACCCAAGGCACAAGGAGGCTGGGTGATGTTCCCAAGGTCACACAGGGGGGTCAGCATCAGAAGGGCAGAGGCAGCCGACAAGGCCCTTGCCGCCCATGGCAGCTTGTGGTGTAACCCCTGCCTTGTTGCCGCTCTGCTTGGCACGGTTTTGCTCCTCATGGGTTTTCTGTTTCCTCACTGTTAGCCATGAGGCCTTGCTCTTCTCCCTTTGTGCCTTCGTGGCTTGAGATAAGAGCACTGCGGTACGAAAATGGGGAAACTAGCCCTCCGGCCTGCAGGTTGGCAGTAGGCTGGTAACAGTTAATCAGGAAAGGGCATCAAATATCTCATAATTGATATGTTTCCCTGTAGTACGGTAACAGAGAGGGGTATTTTGGAGAGCACATGTTCTGGGATAAAAAAGAAATGTCTGTTCTTAGGCCAGACTGTTTTGGATTAAAAGAGGCCCTTCACCGCTTTCTGGTAAGGTGTGTCTGACCCTGGTATGTGGCATGGGCTTGAGGCATCTTCTCGTGATCCTGGGTGGAGCTCCAAAAGGATGTTCAGGATACCAGCTGAGAGAGGTTTTTAACAGACCTGCTACAAATAGGGCAAGAATTAGCTGATAACTTAAAGAAAATAATTACCTTTCTATTTTTTTTTTTTTTTTTGAACTGACCTTCAAACAGATTAAGGAATAAATTGGGCAGTTTTTTGGTAAGGTGTTGCCTTCTGAGTAGGCATAGTCTATTTCTTGAAGTCATAGCGCATGCCAGTAGTGTTCTGACATGATACCTGATTGTGGGTGGGTTGTGTGCATCACGTATTTTGATTCTGTTAAGAGTTGGAGTAGTTGTCCGCACAGTATTTTATATATAAATATAAATAAATAAATAAATAAATATTAAATTTTGCACCAAAAACTACCACCAACAAAAAATACCCAAAGTGGGGTGTGCCTTTGGCATAAGCTACTTTAGGTCTAGGGACTCCAAGCAGGCAATGGTGGGCTCTTGTTTTTTTCCCCCCCAAATATAAATGCATAATGCATGCATGCACATGTCAGCAGAAAATAGATCCCTACAAATAGAAAGATCTCATAGTTTGTTAATGATTCTAATTGAGAGTTGACAGTAAAAGTCAAATTGGTAGTCATTTGCTATGTAACTATGGGTTGAATCCTTTGTAACAGTGATTTCTGCTCTTTTTTATTTCTACATCTTTTAAAAAGTAACATCATTCATTGATAAATTTGCTTAATTATGCAGGTACACTATTTCATCATGAAAATATTTTATTTTATTTCATCATGAAAATCTTTTAATGGTAGATTGCAGCTGCTTTTGACCTATGGTAATTTTGGTCTGTTCTAATAAACTGTAATATCAAAACTGAAGCACATTAAATCTGGGTATTCTTTCCTTTCCCCTGGTTGGATTTTTCTGGATATTCATTGTTTTTGAAAAAAACTGTTAATAAAAGGTAAGCCTTTATTAACACAATAAATAAAATACACTATCTTGAATTTATTTATTTATTTTACCTGAAACAGTGTTCAGAAAAACAGATTCAATTAGTAAGTCTTGTTTGCATTCTCGTTGCTTCTTTTCTGTACAAAAACTGCACTATTCTGTCAGGTGCGCATATTTTGCGCATCGGCAGAGATCAGGCTCTATGTGTGAATAAGTACACGTTTTTCTTTAATATCATTGATGCAATACCAATCATTCTTTGTAACAAAAGCTACAAAAAAAAAAGAAAAAGTAAATTCATGGTATTCTGTACCACTTCCACATTAGAAAGATTCTAACTTCATTAAATTTTTATTATGTGTATAAAATGGGACTAGGGAATCTGTGCACTGAGTACAAGATGGTGCATGTGCAATTGTGCAGTCTCAGTTCTCTTGTTAAAATAGGAACAAAAGGATTCACAAACCTTGCTATTAACTACTTCTCAAAGTCACCGTCATGTATTTGAAATAGGTTACTAATTTCATGAGGATCTTTACAGATGAGACCAGCAATTTTGAATACTCCAGGGAATAACCAAAAAATAAATGAAGACTGAGAGACTTTATTTTCCCTAGGTGCACTTAACAAAATTAATGAAACCAGCATGACAGCAAGAAGGAAATCCATTAACTTTTAAATGAAGTTACCTCTTAGTCAACCTGAGGTTTCGGCAATAATATTGACAGAAGGGTCTGTTTTCCTGGTTTCAATGAGCAGTAATTTCTTAACATAATCAGGGTAAATGTAAACTGTGTGAGGTGGCCTTTTTATTAACCTTTATTTTGGAATTATGTAAGTTGGAATTAGCACCTCTTGGAGTATTTAGTATAGTTAAATACTGTCTGTTGATATTTTACTCAGTTTATTAAAGTTCTAAGTTGAATGTAGCTGCAAAATTGCAACCCTTCCCCTCAAGAAGGAAAACTGCTGAGAACTGGAACCACATGATATGAGGGGAACTCTTGAAGTGTCTAAATAATGAAGAAGGTGCTTCAGAAAGAGAATTTAATTAAGAAGCTGTAATTTTTTTTTTTTTTTTTTGTAATTTCGCATTCTAAAATATCTGTTATAAAGGTGCTATTGAAAATGTATGAGAAAACAAGAAGTACTTACTGGTCACACTGCATCACTATTAATATTCATATTTTTGGTAAAAAGACAAGAGATTACAGATATATTGCCCTTTCTTTGTTCTTGTCAGTTTTTTTCTTTTTCTTTTTTAAACCCTTATGTTTGAAACTTTTTTTTTTTTTTGTAATGATAATGCTTGTATTGGCTGCATTTTATTCAAAAGTGAGATTTTTGTGGGTGAATAATCATATTTAAAAATCTTAGTAGAATTTTGTAGACTTAATTTTTAGCACACATTTCAGATCTCGTGCTTCCTGTATACCAATGTAATTTCATAATTTAAAATCAGGATTGTAATTTCTATATTGATTGTGCTTTTGTTCCCACTTCTTCCTTTGCATCCTGGATAGAGGATGATTGAACCCTGCAAGCACTGAGGTCAAAGGGACATGCTTGGGGTCACCCCATGCTGTTACTCAGAAGTGGAAACATTGCAAAATGGGAGCTGTGCTCCTTTGGTTCTGTTGCACTGTTAAGGGGGCAGCCTGGCTGTTCTGCCAAGTGGGAACATGCCCTTTTAGCTCCATTAAAACTTCGTTTTCCTTGGTTTGTGACCATAAATACTGATTTTATAAAAGGTAAAATGTAAATACTCAGAGATTTAAATCACCGTAAGCCGACCCTGCCTTGTTTTGTCTGTTGTCCCACTAGCCACAGTTTGACTGCTCAGGGACTCCTTGGGAGGCAGGTGTACAGAAAAGGGTCGGGGTGATCCAGTCTAAGGTGGATATGAGCCACAGGCAGCTGCAGTCACACCACCAAGTGGATTTACATTGTTTATTTCAGAGAAGGAAAGGAAAACAGTAGCAATGGGGAGGTCAGAATTAGGAGACAGAAAGAATTGGGAGTATCAGTGAGAGAGGAAAAGAAATGATGTGATGACAAGGGAAGAAACCCTCTTATGAAGTGCAGTTCTATTAGTTCCTTTCCATAGCAGGAAATGAGAAACCTCAGTAGTTTCTTTGAATTTACAGTACAAACCATCATTACTGAAAAGTAAATGTTAAACACCCACATAGGGGTTTTTGGATCATTCTTCACAGAAACCTTTAGTGACTGGAGTGCATCATCAGCATATGCAACCTATCTGAAAGGGGGTGCTATCTGAAAGCTTGTTTCT
This sequence comes from Anas acuta, assembly GCF_963932015.1. Lineage (NCBI taxonomy): Eukaryota > Metazoa > Chordata > Aves > Anseriformes > Anatidae > Anas > Anas acuta. The sequence goes on along the minus strand of NC_089017.1, from coordinate 56,221,491 downwards.
TAAAAGTCTCAGAGCTTTGAAGTGATTCCTTTTAAACAATTCCTTCTTTCTCTTTGCCCCTAGTGATTTTTTTATTTTTTATTTTTTTAATATTCTGTCTTGGTGTGGTGCGAGAGAAGTGAATGTATGTGGCAAACCATCACTTAGGTCAGGTATTTGTATTATGTTTAGTAAAGGGGATCATTTACATTCTGTGGAAACCAACAGCTTCTGTTTACATATTCAAAATTTATAATAAACCCATTATTTTATGGTCATGGATAATTACCAATGTGAAAGTAAAAGTGGGCTGCATTTTGTGTGGTTCATGTATTTACTTTTTGTCAATGTTTGTCAGTGTTTACGCTTTATACTTTTCAGGGTGACAAAATGGTTCTTTGTGAGCCAGACAAGAAACATTCTTTCTTCCTCTAGGTCTGGTTATTGAAGTTGCAGATAGGTGCGTGATTGATAATAAGCAGTTCTCAGGAAAATGTGAACTAAGTATACTGAGGGATAAGTTCTTTGGATGTGTGAGACAAAGCACCTTTTAGTAATGGAAAAGGAGAATCTTTTATCTCTCTTCTGCATGAAAAATATTTGGAAGGCAGAAAATGGCAGTTTCCCTTTGTAATTAGTGGTAAAATTTGGCATGATTACTAATGTATGTAAGCACATGCTTCATGCTTTGCAGAACAAAAGGCAGTTGAGCATCTTGCAGGATTAACCAGGTAGTCACTGGACCTGCTTCCTGTCTTTCACATACTCTGTTTTTCAGTGTAACGTCTTGTCTATGATGAGAGTCATCTTTACGAGGGGCTATGTTGAGAACCATAAGGACAAGTACATTTTATTTTAAGGCATGCCTGTTTACCACAGGAAATCGGTGAAGCTAATGAGGTAGAACTCAAAAAGGAGGAAGAATGCTTGTGTGAGGGGTGAGCTCAGCTGGGAGCAAATGGCTAGATGGCGCTTCTGGAAAGAGAGGAGAACCTCTGAATGCTGCTATGATACATAATGTCAAAGCAGACTTTCCACATCCACCTTACTGGGGGCATCTTAAACTGTCCTCAAAGCTAGCTGGTGTTGGCCATCATCAGACACAGAAGCAGACTGCAGTGGGCCTTGTCTCTGCTATAATTCTGTGGCACTATTTGATTGTTATAAGATAGAAGATGGCTGTTTGTGAGGTGACATAATCTTTCTATCAGAGTTGAAGGGAATGGAATCAATGTATCGGAACCAAATTGGACTGTAAGGCTGCAAGTGCTACTACCTACTACTTTCCAGTTTTTGTTCATGCTGAGAAGCCTTAATATCCTAAATTTCCCATGGTTTCCTGTAGCTGTGCCTTTATTGTTTGGAAAGACAGTATGAGGGAGTACAAGTTGCTTGCATCCTGGGCTAAGTGGTGCAGACTGGCCACATCTACATTGTGTTGCACACAGCCCAGACCTCCCCCCCTATCTGGGGCTTGTTTGAAGTCTGCTCGATGCTTAGAGACAACCTTTTGTCTGTATGGTTGGTTCTTTTATTCACTATGCCAGAGTAAAAGAAGGACCCGAGTCCCAGACCATCATAGTTATGATTTTCATAGCATGACAGTAAGGAGTGAGTGATCATATATTAGGGTGCTCTGAAAGGTGCATGCAGTGTTATACAGTACCGAAGACTGATGTGAATGAGTGAAACAAGCTGTTTGTGTTAAGGACCATGCAGCAAGTCATCCTGACAGCTATTCCTGGATCTCCTTTCAGAGGAAGTTAGGACACTTCAGAGTGGATCATGGGAGAAAGGCTGCCTAAGTTCAGTATTGGTTGTCAGCAAGCAAAGGCCTTGGGCAAATGAAGAGAGATGCAAATTGACAGCATGGTTACACTTGCAAAAAAACTTTTCCCATATAGTTGTTCCCTTGGTGAAAAAAGGGAAGAAAGCCACAAGACCTTGCAATAGAAGCTTTTGAAGAGCTGTGTGGATGCCCTGACTTGCCCTCAGCTTTTTAGGTTTAATTTGCATTGGCTGTTTTGGGTATGGGAGAAGGGAGTTGCCTCAAAGCTGTTTTTTAGTATTTTTTTTTCCAGGATTGAATAAAGCCTAAAGTTCAAAAGATCAAATGCTTTGCTTCTGTTTCAAGTGATGTCAGATTCTTTAGCCATATTCTTCCCCCTATTCTTTTTGTCCTCTCTAAAATTCCCTCAGAAGGACTTAGATGTTCCAAAACACATGCCTTTTCTTCTTGTGCGTAACATTTGAGTTGGCTTAACACTTCATATTTTTTTTTTTTTTTCTGTGTACTTGCTTCACCTGGAACACTAAAGCTGTGGGATCATTCTTGGAAACAAAAGTTTCTGGTATCCTTCAAGATGCCACATTTATTCTGGATTACTTTGACTAGTCTTTTGTTCTTCTGTGTTAAGACTTGACAACTATAGTGTCTTTAAAATCACCTCTACAAACTGTCTTCCTCCAAAAAAGGGAGGTTGTATTCTCCCCTCTCCCAGTGCTCCAGATAGGTGTGGACAAGATTTATTATGAAGAAAATGCTCTTGGCCTTCTGATTCCTTCAGTTATTCATCTGTCCCTGGGCTGTTCTGGCAAAATGCAATTCTTTTCCTCGGGCAGTGATTTGGTAACAACGCTTCTTTTTCTTGTGCAAGCAGTAGTGACTTACCAAAGCCTTTCCCTGATTTAAGAATACTTTACATGGAGAACCTTGTTGCAGTTGCAGTGTAGACAAAAGGTGTTTTGGCATGCTTTGGCACTGACTTCAATAGGAGCCAAATTGGACCCAATTTTTCTACAAGCAGGCTCAATTAATAAATGATGACGCTGAAAATAAAATGTGTTAGATCTTGTTCAAAGATGTTAGATATTGTTCACATAAAAGAGAAGTATAAACTTTCTACCTTTTATTTAAATGTTAAACTTTTTCTTAGTCATCCTTGGCTTTTCTTCAGAGTTCAGGTCTTGAGTCTGGCTACTTAGAACATGAAAGCTGTGTTTGTTGCTCTCAAAACTGAATATTTATTCCACGATCCTCAAGCTGTTTTTTCCTCTTATTCCACTTTCCTGAAAAAATTCTGCAGAAGAAGCAAGTTTCATGAGCTCTCTCCTGAAGTCTTTGCTTAAAGATGAACTGCAATGCAAGCCATGTTTCTTTATAGACTGGTCTGTTGAACAAATGCAGGTGAAGAAAAGTCAGTGTGGATGGTCAGAAAACTAATTATTTTTGAAAGTGTGTGTCTATAAAAATTGGAGGGTCTTGGTGAAAGGAAGATGTTTAGGGGCAGGAATCTATAAAACGTCAAAAGGAAATAAATCTCTCAGTACTTGCTTTCTTTTGTTGTAAATCCTTCATTGCATTGATTTGTCCTGTCTGTGTTTTTATAACAGCCCTCTTTTGTTTGTTTGTTCTTTTCCTGTAGCTTATGAAAGCTCCAGAAGAAGGCAGAAATCTCACAGAAGAACACACTTCTGATTTGGCATGCTTTGCTGGGAGAAAGTTTGGTTGGGGTTGGGGGGCTGTTGGATTAAACCAGCTGCATGGAGTTCACTGAAGCTGAACAAAAACTAGCTTTTCACTATAGAGGTCTTTTTTTTTTTCCTTACTCTTACGTATACTGTATCTAAGCTCTTGGCATTTTCCGTTATATTGATTTTTATTATTATTATTTGTTTGGTTGTTCATGAGTATTATGTAGGTGAAGGGTTCAAATCAGAAGCCTGCTTTCCTGTATGGGAACTAGCAAAGTGTACAGTGCCTTTAAGCAGCAGGTGTGTGCTCCGAAGATCACCATGCATACAAATGTCCTTGCATTTTGAAGTCGGTTTTAGACCATTACTGGGAACAGTTATGGGGAACAGGAAACCTGATCTGCCTGATAGGCACTTTCAATTCAGCACAGCCTTGCAAAGAGGAAAAAAAAATCATATTGCAGGGAAAAGCATGATTCTTCTTAGGTCTTGTAAGACTGAAGCAGGAGTGGGGAACCAGAAGAATGCATTAAAGGGAGTTACAGAAGTGATTGTTTAAAATATACACAAAGGAAGTCTTGCGTTCAGTCAAAAGCACTAGCCATTTTCAGTCTGGAAGAAGGGACCGAGCATTTAATTAAACAATGCCTGTCACTTTATTGGTTTATACTCGTGTTCCTGATATGTGTAGAATAAGATTATTTTTCACATGTACAGCTGTTTCCTCCTGTACAAAGTTAGCACTTGAGGGCTTTTTTTTTTTTTTCCTGTAGGATGAGGATTGTTTTGGTCGTGATAGCACTCAAGCAGACCGACAAAACATCAAAGTACTCCTCACACCACCCGCACAACGGCTGGCCCTGCCCCAGGGATGCCTCTGTCTAGGGCTGAAGCAATACAGGGTGAGCAAACCAACAGGTTTGTTGGGATGGAAGAGAAAAGAGGGCATGTATCAGTTCAGGAAGTATTGTCTCTGGAGTAGGATAGCTGACAAGTTTGGGGTTGTTGTTTTGACATCACAACTTTACAGAATAATGCTATTTTAAAAAAAAACACTAGGTGTATCTGTCCCAAATTAAAAATGCATACGATAGGTAGCTCTGGACTGATCTGTATCTGTATCCTGGGTGGGTGTCATGATTCTTGTTAAGGATGTTCTGTTTTTTACTGGAGAAATTTTATAAAGGTAAAACCGTGGAGTCTATATTGGTACAATTAATTTGTACTTTTCTGAAGTGGTAAAAAGGTAATAGGCTAGCATTAGCAGCTTGACAGCCCTTCCCTGGGGCGGGCTGGCAGGGAGGAACACGGTGACTCCATGAGCTGCGTGAAGGAGGTTTTTAGGCAAGCCTGAAGATTTTAAGCGTCTCTGATGCAAAGCTGCAAAGGCAGCTCGTCTGCCCAAGGTAATTCCAGAGTAAACACTGACCTTACCAAAGCACAGAACCCATCTGTCAAACCTTTGGATCAACCCTGTCCATCCATCACACCCCAAAGCCTCAAGATTTGGACGGCAAACAAAAATGGCCTTTCTGACTAACAGGATGTGCTTTACTGAGCAGAACTGGTACCCTAGTTACACATTAGGAGATTGCTCATGATACTATTGTAGGCTACTAACTTCAGGGGAAAGGAATATGCTGCAGAAGCCTAAAGCACCTTGAAACATACATATACATGTATGTCTATTCAGAGTAACGATTACAGCAGAAAAAATATCTTGGTTTAATAAAAGAGTTGCTAGAACCTTTGGTGGAACTGATTACTTTTGACCTTCTAATATCCTACTATTCTTCTACTATTTTGACCTAATCTACTTCATTTAGATAGAAGGCTGGATCTGTTTGATTTTTTTTTTTTTTTTTTTCATTATTTTGAACAAAGGTTGGTCATTATAGCTTCAAGGGATGCTGGGAATCTTTATCAAAATTGATTAAGCCAAAATTAAGTCAGTGGTTAGGCTTTAGTCAGCTTGCACATGTTCAGCTATAGGAGAAAAAAATAATACCCTTTGTCAGATTATTTCAAGTGTCATTTGAACAATAAAGTATCAAAACAAAATTCAAAGCAAACAGCAAAAATCATACATGTGAAAAAGAAGAAATTGGAAGGATCTGGTCTTGGTGAGGAGGATCCTGTTGATGTCAAATGTATCATGTAATCATAGACAGGACTGGCATGGTATTTATTTTCAAAAGTATTAGGTGCATGCCTGAGTCTTTTGAAAGCTTGTATTTCTAAAGACCATGCTTGGCATTCAGATAATTCCAAAAAGTTGTCTCAAGGCCTGAATTACCAGTTACAGAGCAAATACCAGTGCAGCAATACCACTTACATCAAGGTAATGTTATGATGCCTGGTGTATGTGCACTGGACCCATGAAACTAAAACTGGAAAGCAGTTTCTTACCGTGATAAATTTGCATTTTCGTATTCAATGCTAGAAACAGAAGATACAGGATTTTATGCCATTGAGTTGGTATTAAAAACCAACCAAACAGAAACAATCCCACATAGCTGAATGTGGATTTAACAGTTTTAAGAAACAGCTGTTACTGACAAAAAAAGAAATGTTTGCCTCTAAGCAATACTGTAATTCTTCACAGAGGAACATATTAAAATTGCATTTCTTGAGGAAAGTTTGACTATTTTTTTATGCAGTGATGTGGAGCTGAAAATTGTATGATTCAGGTGTGTTACCCTATCTGAAATCAAGTGCTCCACTAGGAATACAGTACCTGAACCTCTTACTTATATGCAGCACCTGTGGGCTCTGCTGCTTCTTACAAGTTTCTACATAAAGGTCTGGCCACATGATCAAGCTGGTCAGTGTCAGCTATGGTAGCTCTCCCCATGCATAAATAGCAAATATTTCATAATTCAGATTAGATTGTAGTAAGAGGATTTAGTTGCACTACCTTTCATTTGCTGTTGGCTAGGAGCCTATGCTGGCTGTGGCAGTTTGTCTCACACGGGTGTCTTTTAAAGGTGTTCGAGTTCTTTGCAAAGCTTCAAAACAGCAGTGTTGCAGTCTGATTCTTACAGTGAATTTCACTTTGTTTGGAGTTTTCTTCAATGCAAAGACTTGGAATTTCTTTCTTGCTCTCAATTAAAATAATTAAAACTTTCTGTTGTCATAGTTACAGAGAGGAACTCTAAAGCATGAACCCTGCTGACTCCTAAAACCAGTAAGCTGCATATTTCTGTGTGGAAGCTCAGAATTAAAGCAAGTGTTATGATTTATTATTTTTTTTTTCTCCTTGAAGCTGAAGTCATCATTTCTCAATGGCTAGAATTGCTTCTGTAGAGCAACAGGAGTAGAGGGGAGTTGAAAGAGTTAAGTTATATAGCCAATTTATAGGGAATTGCATTACGCAAAGACAGTCACAAATATGTGTTTGATTCTTTTTTTCTTTTTTTTTTTTTTTCCCCTGGCCTGATCTGTTCTTGAAAACCTCTACTAAAAGAGATTCTGCAGCCTCCCAGGAGCTCAGCTGCAGTCCTTTGTTACTTCTCTGGTTAGAAAGCTTTCCCTGACATCTAGCCAGGGTCACTTTTGTTTTCAGTTAAGCTACTTCCATTTTTTCCTAACTTCAGTGGGTCTGTGCATAGGGTACGTTTGATACTCAGCGTTTTTCAACATGCTGTTTTATAGTATGTTGGGAGACTTGATGCTAGGAAATGCCAGAAAACTTTGATCTTGCACTGGGACAGGCACTTAGGACAGTTGTCTGGCACCCGGGATGGGGGAAGGTGTGAGGGACATAAAGCTGGGTTAGATGTTCTCCACCACCCTATCGTATTCATGTACTTAGGCAAAATATCAAGACCTCTAAGGGTTATTGCTCTGCTGTGTTTTTTCTGAGAGTCCCTAGCAGAGGGGACTTAATCTGGCGATTCTGCAAAAGCTTTGGCAACTTCTCCCTCCAAACCACATCACACTTTTCAAATGCCCGTCCTTATCTCTGTGCCTCACGTTGGCAGGCCCTGGAACTATTCTCTTGACATTGCACCTTCCAAGGCAGCTTTAAACTGAGCAGGGCTGGGTCCACAAGTCCAGAAGATGTGATGTGAAACATAGTTTGTGGCTGAGCAGGGTGCAGTTTCTGCTTCTACCAGCCTAACCCCCTTGGGAGGGTCTGTGCTTCTAGTCCTCGCACTGCAGAAAGGCAAATTATATTTCCTTTGTGTGTGTGGTTTGTTTAATGATTTTGACCATAAATTTGGGGAGTTAAGGATTTTAGATGTATTTTCTGCAATCCCTTAGCACAGGGAATTACAGGATTTTGGAAGTCTCTTTGGGCCTTTTCCATGTAAATGAGGGTAATGATAGAAGATCAGGAGGGGCAAGCGAGGGTAAATAGGCACTGCAGTGTGAAAAAACTACTTTATACTTTAATTAAAATTGATCTTATCATTTGTAAGTGCTAGTACCATACAGTTTTTTCTTAGAAGTTCTGAGGGGACCTTGAAGGCTGGAAATGTGTTCAGGCAAAAATCTGAGGTTTTATTTAACCTCAAATAACAGGGGTTGACTTAAAAAGAAAACAAGCCCTTAGAACAGAAGCAGACAAAAAATATGCAAGCAAACCTCAACACCAACTCAGCAAACTTTCTGACCCCCTCCTCCCCATAAAAAAAATAAAAAAAATAAATCCTTGCAGCCATAGGCAGATCTATTTTTCTCCGCAGACTTAATTTTTAAGTTTGTTAGATTGCTTTTGTTCTGCTTTTTAACATCTGTGATTCTGTTGCAGCAGGTGTCCCCCATTTCCAAAAGTTAGTATGAATGCACCTCCCAAATGTAAAACTTAGGGTTTTAGAAAGGTTTTAGGAAAATCATGATTACTGGAAGAGCCTTCTGTATATGGGAAGTTCCTATAGGTGAACAAACTTGCGTTGCCCACAGGCAAAGCTACGTCCAGTTTGAGCTCAGGCTTCAAAGGACCCAAATGTAATCGCTTCTTGTTGAGCAGTTCTCATCTTTCACATTTAAAGGGTTCTCCAATATCTTGGCAGTCATGTTGTTTTTCTTCTGGTGGTGTAACAGCAGTAGTGTTAACCACCTTCCTTGCCAGCTGCTATCCAGGTAGCAAAAATACAGGAGGAGGAGAAGGGTGTTGAAACATTTTTCGTTGTTGTTCCCATTTGGGTTCAGTTTTACTGAAGTTCTGTACAAACAAAGAAAAAGTGTTTGTGTTTGTCTCCAGTTTGACTCTTGGCTTGCTGAGATGCTTGGCTTCAGGGACAGCCTGCTTTGTGTTAACTACACGTTGGGTCCCTTGGAGAGGAGGAACATGCTCATCCTCAGCACTGGCATTGTAATTGAATTCTTCTGATCTGTACCCTTCTTTTAGGATCCAAAAATCCCGAGTGCAATAGAAATAGAAAAGACATGGTAGAGATAATATTCCCTTCCATTCATGCTTCTTCCTGCCTAGACTTGCCAGCATTTGTATCTGTGGCTGCAGAGATGGGAAGGAGAGGAGGTACACTACAAAGACCTTTGTAAAACTATTAATGCTTAACCAAATTAAGAGGGAAAATGTTTTTGATTAAGAGAGAATGTGTTCCTTGAACTCTGTCCTAATTATAGCTGCGTGTTTCTCCTCTTCTGACTTGGCCCAGCCCTGTCTAGGGTAGCCTGAGGACTACTCTAATTTACTCCAGTTGGCTGTGATTCCCGGGGAGCTGTGTGCCACCTGGCTGTGGCTGGAACAGGGTTTATCCCAGATGCTTCATCTCCACACCCCGAGAAGAAGCTGTGGGCAGGAATGTGCAGGAGTGGGATGTCTTGGGTAGCAACTCGCATGGGTTGACCAAAGTGGGGAACCCCCAGCAGGGAACTTGCTGAGGCTCTCTCCATCAAGCTGTTTGGGATGCAGAGAGGACAAAACTTCTGCTGACTTCCTCCAAATACCCTTATGTCTTCCCTTATGGTGGAAAATGTGAGTGTTACTACCTGAAGCCGTGCAATTTTAAGGAAAGGCATTATGACCTCATGCTGAAGTCAGGGTGCTTTCTCAGGGGCCCACTCAACTTAAAACACTTTTTTAAACAAGACTTTAATTTGTAAGTCAACAGTGCAAATATTTTGTCTCTGCAATCTTTACAAAAATGTTACTTGTAAAGCAAAAAAGCAATATTCCTAAGGGAGGCTAGTTGCCTTAGTTAATTTACAAAGATGGGTTTATTGTTCATCTTGCTGAAAAGGTTTTTTTGTCATGCTGTTTCATGTAACTTAGTGAACATTAATAGTAACTTAATAAATAATTACAGAATACAATATGACATGAGAAGTTAGTTCTTCAGGTCATACTTAATTCAACCTGTTAACTATTTTTTTCACTCCTTTGCATCAGAAATGCTCTAATAAATGCTGTTAGATCTGCTCTTCTTCCTCCACACCCTTCTAAATGACTGTTTTAGGGGTCATTAGTACAAATGCTCGCAATGAGGTGTAAGAATTAATTTCTTGTCAGTGTTTTTCCTAGAGCTATTTTTCCTTTACAAAAAAAAATAAATGCATTTCCACTGATGATATTCTATCACCAATACTATTTCTAGTGTTACCTTCCTGCTTTTTATATTGATTGAATTTCATGATCTATGTCTAGACTTGGTATTGACTGTCTTTGCTGATGGTTCAACTAACACAGCCACATTGGCATTATATTAGGAATGTAGATGCCATCTTAAGAGTTCAGAAAAAATAAAGAGTTGCTCCAATTCATTTTACCCATTTTAAGATTGGTACTACTACATGGGGAAACATTTCCTGCAGCCTTCCCAACAGTTCATCATTCTAGACTACTCATCTTAAAACATGTAATACTGTTTTGCAAAAGACGAACAAAGCGTGGTTTCTTCTTTCTCCCACCTTAACCTTTTCCTTTTAATCCAAGTTCATGTTGCACAAGCCTGTTGCCAGCAACAAAATTTTTCACTTTACATTGCAGCTGATTAATTAGTGGTGAAAACTATGAATCATCATTCTGCTACACAGAATCAGATTCAAGTTTAAGGCTGGTTTAAGATTATGTTGAACTATAATACGAACTGGGTATGTTTCAGTATGTAACTGAAAATCAGAAGCTATCCAGAAATATTGATTGTGAAACTTAGTTTTCTGGATTTTTGAACATCTGGATGTGTTCTGTGCAAACTACCTACAGAGTTTTGTGACTAGTCTAGTTTTTCTCAGTAATTATTAAAAATACTAACCTGAAATTAAATAGAAATGAGACATTGTAAAAATGCCTTCCAGAAGATTTTCCCGCCTTTTCCTGATAAATGATGCAGTCAAAATGTGGGGAAAAAATGCATAATCTCAGAAAGTTGACCGGTCATCAACCAAACCCATTACATGACAGTTTTGACTGTGTGTCTATTCTATACTGTGGTGTCAGCTTGTTCACAAAGTTGCTTTGCATTCTTTCCCTAACACTTTTCAACAGCAAATTTACTATGGATTAATACTACAATGCCAAAATGGAGAAATTATGCTGATGTGTTTTTGGTACAGTGAAGTAATCATTTTCAGTGGTATTATAATAAAGCTATGTGCTTGACTGTGCTGTATTTGTGGAACAAAGTATAAAATGTACATTTCCTCCATTTGTAAGAAGCCTGAGCTTTCATACAAAACAGACTCAAACATTTTACAGTCATGCGTAAAATTATTGAATTGTGTGTCCCTGTTTCTTTAATGTTGCTCCTTTGATCTAACAAGTTCAGAAGCTTGCTTGGTGGGCAGTTGAAAAACTATTTATCTTGCAGTTTACAGTGAAGTTACAATAACGCATTGGCAGTTTGTAATTAAGCTTTGGCTTAATGGTGTCAGTTCAGTTTTGTCAGATTTTTTTTTCCCCTGATTTTATATTCAGAGGAATTTATATCCTGCAAGTCCAGCACTAGTTGTTGGAAACATTCCTCCCAAGTCAGAGGTCTGAAGTGTAGATAATAGATGGATTGAAAATATTGGTAGGTAAACAACTGGAGTGCGTGTGCATGTGTCAGTACACACTGTACGTGTGTGTGTTGTGCGTGTGTCTATACATATGTGTGTAAGTATTTTAAAGGGCAGGGCTCTTCTCCAGGAGATGAGTGGCTGAGGAGTGCAGCATGGTGAAGAACTGCTGAACTACAACAGCGCAAGTGGCATTCCTTGAAAGCCTAGAAGTTTTTTGAATCCCTTGTAAAGACACAGAGGGTGCTCTTAATAATTTTGTGCCAGTTAGCTGATGATGGTGTGCAAGTTACAGATGTATCATCCTCATAATGTGCAATATTAGTTGTCTTTGCTTACTGGTATGTTGTAAATTTGAGGAATTGGAATTGTATCTTTAAACACACTTTTTAATTAAATGTGGCACTAAGTGCTGTGACAACCAAGAGTTACCAAAGAAAAACCCACTCTACCCTCCATAACTTCTGGCTTTATTCACCACTTCTCCACTGTGTGCACGACAGCATGTTTGTGAATAGCTATCTGCATTTTTTCCCTTGTATATTCAGTGCTCTGAATTAGATGCGCAATCTTTTTGTCAATGGAAATTTTTCCACCAATTTCAAAAGGCTGAGGGTCAGCCTGTTTTCAGTTCCTCCTTTGTCGAGGAAGACTTTTGATAACCTCCACAAGGGCATGGAAAAATGGGGCGTGGGGGCGTGGGTGGGTAATTTTCTCAAAAGAAATTTTAAAAGCTCTTTTCATATTATGTAAATGTTTCTCTAGCAGAACCACAATAGGTAGAAAAAGCTTTAAAACATTCACTGGGACCTTTTAATTTTAGATGTAATTGTGCACAAATGCATATCATAAAGATTGCTTCATGTATTAATCATCTTCTTTGTCAGCAGACTAATTGAACATATATATATACAGTATTTGAATGAAAAGCAAGATTTAATACAATATTAGGTGACAGAATAAGTCTTGTTTTTAGCCACTAGAATCCTGAAAATAGCGTATTGTTTCCCATTTTCCAGTATCTTTTTCAGAAAACATACATGTAATGCTAGGATTTTCAGGTACGGCCTTCAAGTTTAACTTTGGTATATTTGGTATCTTACAAAGCTTAGTAGATTTCCATTGATTATGCGTTAAACTTGCAAGCTATGGAATTTATAAATGGTCCAGAATAGATCTGTTGTATGGTCTATATTGATTTTGTGTATTTTGTATATGGATTATATAGGATTTTTTTTTAATCAGTTTTTCTCCAATGTTTTCTCTTTGAAGCCCATCTTTTTCAGTTCAGCTACTGACTGTTTTAAAATATTATTGATCAGTCTCTTCTCATTGCTGGTGTTAGATATTACAGATTATTCCAGCTGTGTAGTGTTGAATTTAAGATATGTTTCCATGTATTTCTGCCTATGACATGGAAAAACAAGGTATCGGGGAAATCAGGTCAGTGGAGATAAAATTGCTTACCCCAGTGGCAAAATCTGCACAATAGCAGGGCGAATGAAATCTCTGTGGAAGCAAGGAGCTCATTTGTTTTTGGTTTTACAAACAGTGTTTACAGTGGGTTGGTTCAGTACCTCAGGTGTGTTTGTGTGCTTTTTTTTGAGGGGTGAGGGTGGGTGGGCATACTGTGAGTACAATTGGATCAGACTGGGAAGTTTTTGATATAATCTGAATATTCCCAAGGTTTATGTTACTACAGAGTTTAGAAGTGGGTGTATAGGTATTGTCTGGATTTTATGTAGTTTGAGGGCTTCTGAAGAAAATGTCACTATTACAGTTTCTGTTTTGAGATAGGTTTTATGGAGCATCTCTATGGAAGTAATCTGTCTTGACGTGACTGCAGGGTGCCAGTCTTGGCTCGGCAAAGTTAGGTATGCTTCTGATGGTGTCACAAATGAACAGAGTATTGGCCAGTTCTAAAAGTGCATGAGCAACAATTCCCAACCATGCATCTGGGTCTATTTCAAAGAATTTTGTATGTTATGCTTCTGCTTACCAACAGGTTAATAATTTTGTAGCAGAACTATTATTATATATGTATTTTTTCCCCACCATCAGCTACTTAAGCAAACAGGAACTGCCAAAAAAAAAAAAAAAAAGCCCCCGTTTCTAGATCACTTCTTACAAATCGCTCTGTCCTGCAGCCTGTATGTGAAATATTAAACCATCTCATCCTTCCCTCTGTGTAGTAGCAGCCAACAATGGAGAAGGTGGGAACTGGAGAAGCATGGGATTCTTGCCTTGTAGACTGTGAATTAGCATGATGGGAATACGAAGCCAATCTGGGCTGTGTGACGTGCATGACGTATACTTCACCTGGATGGGAGTGTTCTGTAATTAGACTTACATGCAGTACCTAAGGGGAAGTAAAGAAGTAAAGACTAAGCTTTTAAAACCAGTTATGGGTAAACTGCACAATAAACTGATGCCTGACAGGCTCTTCTCTGTGCTTTTCCTTGTGCAGCGCACTTTGGTTGCTGCTTGGTTCCTATTTCATTCCTGCTCTCTTCTTACCTTCTGCTTTTTTTATTTTATTTTGTCTTTATTTGTTGTTGTGAGCCAATGGGGCTTTTGTCTGTTTCTCTCTGTGGCAGCTTGCATGCTGCAGTTGTGCACAGCATTCCTCGCCACATTGCATGTGCGCAGGTTGTGAAATCTCAGTGGTGTGAGCGAGGCCATGGAGACAGGGCAGGGTGGGTGTGCAAAGCTTACGTGCTGCTTCCAGAAGGCCAGCTCCTGTGCTGCCTGACCCTGTACCTACCCCTGCTCGGGAGAAGGCAGAGCCCGGGAAGGTGCCTGCTTTTTCGCACACAGCACAGCATCTGCAGTGAGGAGAGAGGAGGAGCCTTGCTATCTCTGTCTTTCTGTGCCTTTACTCTGCCTTCATTTTGTGCATCTGTGGCTTTCTCCCTCCTGACTGTAGCTCCAGGAACACACCCTTCCAGTTAATGCCTGTGTTCTCTTAGGTTTGAAGCAGAATAAAAAAGACTGAAAAGACTGAAATCTTTATGTCGTTGATCACCTATCTTTAAAGCATCCCCCAGCTGCTATGTGCTGTGCTGCTTATCAGTACGTGAAACCCAACGCGTGACTGCTCTAAGTACAGCTGAAAATCTTGTGGTCTCTGTCACCTGGCATTTGAGCAAGAGAAGAGTGAAGTGTTGTAAGCTCGTTTTCTCATTCACACAGCCACAGAGACCCCACAAAAGGGGGCTCTCCATTTTCGTCTTTTCAAAGCACAGTGGTATTTGTTACCACACGCTACATGAAAAAAGCTGCCCGTTTAACGTGGTTGGCTGGAAACAGCTGATGCTGAGTGCCTCGCTGCTGTTCCTAGGGCTCCCAAGCTGTGTGTGGCAGACCTCCATGAGCTGTGCGCCCGTGCCTGTATTTGCAGGGTGAAAGAGGGAGGGCTTATTTGTTGCATAGCAGTAGTCGGAATTGTTTGGAAGGAGCTTAGAGCTGATGGCAATTAACACAGCCACACTTTTTAACAAATCCAATTAACATTTTTACATTTAATTTTGATGATTATTATTTTTTGAAACAAAATCCATTCTCCTGATTGTTCAATTTGTTTTAAAAGAGAAAAAGCTCCTCTGCTCCTGCCTCAGCATGAGATGCTCCATATG
This sequence comes from Anas acuta, assembly GCF_963932015.1. NCBI lineage: Eukaryota > Metazoa > Chordata > Aves > Anseriformes > Anatidae > Anas > Anas acuta. The sequence goes on along the minus strand of NC_089017.1, from coordinate 56,206,435 downwards.
GGTACTGATGCTGCAGGTCTGACAGCATGGGTCTGGGGAAGCTCCCTGGGGGTCTGTTGTAACAGCACTGCCAGCAGGAAGGCACTGAGCTTGTCCCCAGCCCAAGCTCCCTTCTGTTCCCTGCGCTTCCTTTCCTCTCTGCTCTGGCAAACCTTGAAAACCTTCCTTCACATCCCAGAGCCTCTGTCTTTCCCATTTCAGGTGGCTTTCAGTCACCTCAGAGAGCCCCATTTTTTTCCATAGTACTCTCCCCCTTGTATCCCTGTGTGTTCAACCTTGAACTTTCCCATCTTTGTAAGGAGGAGAATTGAGGAGGTTTTTTTTGTTTGTTTGTTTGTTTTGGTATCCATTATCCATTTTTGGTGTAGATCAAATCAGTCATGACAAGTTGTCACATTCAGTCTCACATATGTAAGTCAAAGTGTGACACTTTAAAAGCTCAGAGTACTTATGGCCGATGTATGAAGGAATATAGTTGTGAACATGGAGTTTGTGGGGTCTGGTATTATGTAGATACAAAAATGCAAGAGAAATACAGATAAAGAAGCCTGACAAAGAGGGTAGTATGAAAGATTGACTCAAAAATTGCTTCTGTGTATTTCATCTGAGCAATAATATAAAACAGGCAAAACAGCAGCAGCAATAAGAAAGAAAAATCTTTTTTTTTCTTTTTTCTTTCTTTCCTGATAGATTGTGCCAAATTGAGAGAAAGCAGCAACCAAAAACAAACAAACAAAAAGTCGACCACCAAAACCCCCCCACCCATTACTGTGGAGGAGAAAGCTTTTGTTTATGCTTTACATGCTAATTTCAATGCAATTTAAGTTTGGAGCAATTGTTAGATAAATCTACCCACCTTTAAGCTCACTTCTGGCTTGTATAGTTTCATCAACTAGAGTCAGATCTGACAGAACAGCCTTTCTGAAAAAGAACCCTGAGAAAGCTAAGTGCTTAAAAAAATGGCATTTATCTTCTTTCAGACATAATGCATTAAAATATTCCTTTATACTTGAAATGAAATTATTGTTTTTTAGACTGCTGTCATGTTGGTTCAATTATTTTACCTTTCATATAATGAAACCCAGAGCCTCAGGATATCTACTGACATAACAATTGCAATTGAATATAAAAGTCATTTTTTCCAGCCCTTTCACGTTGTTCCTACTCATTTGAAAGCATGGTAGCCTTTTTATCCATCAGCATTTGAATGAAGCACTGCTTTCTTGCTATAAACAAAATGCCTTTTCTGAGAATAAATCCTAAAGATTACTGAAGGGATGTGGTGTGTTGAAAATACAGAATTAAGAGTATTATCACAGTAGGGGAGAGGGGATGAAATGACCTAGTGTATGTACTGTGTAATCAGCGCCTTTTTGGTGTGAAATTATGCAATATAGCTCTGACATAAAACACAATATATGGTGTGTGTTTCCAGTAAAATTTATCTTAATCTTCCTCTGTAAGAGACCTAGAGTTTTCTGTAGGTTCTGATGCAGCTTGAAGTAATGAGAAAATATAAGCATCATAAACGTAGCTGAGGCAGCTGTATGGACCAATGCTTTGTTCCAGAGGAAGTAGAGTTTTCCTAGTCAGTAATGCCTTTACACCCCTTCTGGACAGAAAAAAGAAATTAACTCCTCCACCAAAGAAGTCCTTAGCTTCAGAATTATACCCCTCCCTCCCCTCCTGAAGTGTAATCAGTTCTTTCACTTTGATGGTAATGAAATGTCCATGGTAACGTCCATTGGGATCTCTGGTGTTGCTGTTCAGGAGAACCGTGGAGAGTTTGAGTTTCAATAAACCTTTGGGCTCCCTCCAGCAAAGGGGGCACTTGGAGTGATATAGGATGTCCATGCTCATGTTTGTGAAATGACACTGAATCCAGAAGAAATTGAATAGTTGAGTTCTGCTTCGGCTAATTATGTGTTTGACAGAGCGCTTGGTGTATAGCCATTATTTCTCCCCTTCCCTGTATCTTGTACTCCTTCTCAACGTGTACAATATACCAGCATCTACCCAAAAAACTTGATGCCTGTGTCTTCCCCTGCCATGAGCAAATACAGCTTCAAATAAACTTTTAGATGCTAAGCATAGCTGGGGAGAAGAGGGTGTAGGTTGGGGCACGGCACTGAGTAGGAATAGAGCAGGTGGTGAGTTCTGCCATGTAGTGGAGACTGAGGAAAGAGGATGGAAAAAAGGTGGGACAGGAATACAGGGGTGTGGGCAGCTGTAAAGGAGTACTTTGTGTGTAAGGGAAGCGGTAAGAAACAAGTGAAGGAGTGTGGTAAAAGTCATCTATCTTAGTGTGTGTGGAGAATGATGTCCGCTGGAGGAGTGATGAGAATTTAAGATTTCAAATTAAGAACCACCATAAATAACACTTGTTAAGTTGCTCCACATATTTTTTATCTCCACTATTATTTTTTTGTTGTTATAGTTCTTTAATGTAAATTCACATAGATATCTTTTACTTGTTTGACCTTGGTTTGTCTTTTGTAGTTAAACAAACATCTGCCAGACGTATTCCTTGTGTTGATACTGGGAGGTGCTGATCAAGTCACCAAGATCACCTCTTTAATCACTTTTCAAGAGTGAATATTTCATGTTTATTTTGTCCCTTCCCAAATGACAAGATTTCTGAAGTTTCACTGTTTTTTGAAGGATGAATGCAAGAACGAGATATGTTTCTTCAGTAATATAAAGGTGTTGCCATCTACCTACCTGGATACTTTTCTGTTCATATGTTGGTTTTATGCCTTTATGTATAAATACATCACTGTGATCTTGTATTCAACTGATTATTCATGGTGATGTCCATTCAGAGCTGCAGCCTTCCAGGACACAAAACTTTATAAAATTCACATCTTTTTCTTGTTGATGATCTGCATTTTTCATGTTATGTTGTGTGCTTTCTGTACAGCCTACCTTACTAAGACACTTGAGATGTTTTTAGAAATAACTGGCACACCTCATTATTTGTCTCTTCACTAGTTTTTGTGAAGTCTACACATTTTACTGGGGTGTTTTTATCTTTTCCTACAAGGCAGATAACAGGCAGATGTTGCAAAACCTTGCCTGAAACTGTCTCACTGGAAGACAGTGCTCTGCTTAAAACTGCAGTTGGGATTCAGCATTCATCCTTTTTTTTTCTTTATAGTGTTAGTTTTTAACATTGATGAGGGTAGATTCATTTCATATGATTGCTAGGCCTCTTAACTACAGTGCTGTAGTTAAAGCAGGCTCCTAATACTCAGTGTGTGTGGGCAAAACAGATATCTATCATAACGCTCATTGATTTTATACAAAGGAAAGTGCTGATTTTTTTCTTATTATTATTATTATTTCCCTCTGAGTGTGGTTAATTATTTTGGGGAAGGAAATAGTATATATGAAGTTTCTGGTGCTAGAGTTGAAATGTTATGAAACCTCAACGCAGCCTTTATTCCCATATCCTGTGGAATCACATCGTTATTGAACTGTATCATCACATTCCCAGGGGCATATTGTATTATCTATTCACAAAGTCATATTGGAGTTTTGTTGCGAGGTGCTTGGAACTGCAGTGATGGGCTCTGAGAAGAGACCAGGGGCTGCTCTGTGTCAGATGCTGCTATGGCCTCACCACAGGGCATGGCTGAGCCCAGCAGCAATGGGTGAGTCCCTTGGAGAAATGGATTTAAAAAAGGGCAGGAAACGCTGTCTGGCAGTTGTGATGCAGAGGAGAGAGGAGGGGGGGGGAAAAAAAAAGTGAGAAGAACTGCAGCCCCCATGAGCAGTGCCGCAGGAGGGCAGGAGGTGCTGCAGGCAGGCAGGCAGGCAGCAGCAGTTCCCCTGCGGGCTGTGCAGGGAGAGGCCCCTGGTGGAGCAGGCTGTCCCCCTGCAGCCCATGGGTCCCCCATGGAGCAGATCTCCACGCTGCAGCCCCCCCATGGGTGGAGGAGCCCCCGGTGGAGCAGGTGGATGTGGCCTGGAGGAGGCTGCGGCCCATGGAGAGCCCCCGCAGGCTCAGTTGGGGAAGGACGGCATCCCTGGGAGGGACCCCACAGGGAGCAGGGGCAGAGAGGGACTGTGAGGGAGCAGCGGAGATGAAGTACTATAGACTGATCACAGCCCCCATTCCCCTGTGCTGCTTGGGGGCAAGAGATAGGAGTCATAGATGAAGAGCTGAAGATGTCCCTGGGAAGAAGGGTTGGGGGAAGAGGTTTTAGATTTTTGTTTCTTGGCATCATGCTCTATCTTTAATTGATGATAAATTAAATCAGTTGTCACTGAGTTGATTCTTTTTTACCAGTGATGATAATTGGTGAGTGGTCTCCCTGTTCTTGTCTTGACCCAAAAGCTTTTCATCTTCTTTCACTCTCGTTTTATTGAAGAGGGTGAGAGTGTCTGGGTGGGCATCTGGCAGTCGGCCAAGGTCAACCCCCTGCAACAAAAAGGATTTTTCACTCAAAATCTTAGCTTTCTTGTTGCCCTGAATTAGAAAAATAAAATATTATTGTGAAGTGATAGCAGTGTTCATTACTGTGATAATAATGTTCATGTTCATAAATAAGAAACAGACAAATGGAAATATAAAAATAGTATTATGTTGTAGAAGTGCTCAGCAATAGACATGGTGGACTACTGCTTTACCTCCAAAGCTGAGTTGTAGTGTTTTATTTTGTTTTCCCACTGAATTTAGTTCAAAAATACTTTGAAGTGTTTCAAAAATGAACTAATTATAAGAGCAGTTTATGCTTGTTTTATTTATTTATTTAATGTTTTTTTTTTTTTTTGTGTCTATTGAATTTTGAAATACACCTTATTCTAGCTGCAGAAGAAATAGCTTTTTGAGACTGTCTCGATCATTTAAATTTTTAGGGTTTTATATGCCTTTATAAACTGAGTTTAAAACAGCTACTCTTTTATGTTTTTGACTGTCAGATTATAATACTATTCTTAATTAAAATTAAAAAAAAAAGAAGAGAGGACGAAAAAATCAAAGTGACAACATTCATTATTCATTGAAATACTTTATAACTTTTCCTATTGCAAACTCCAGTCAGTGGATTTAGGAACAGAGTATGATAAATTAATGCTGATAGTGAATTATTGATAGTTTATTTTTGAATGTGACTAACATAAGAGTTTTAGAGCTCTTGAGAGTGTAGGGTCATGAATTAACATGTGAAAAAGATTCAGCACCTTATAAAGATGTGTTTTACTTGCATCTTAAATGTTGACTTATCTTCTCTACTAAGGAGATCTTGCCTATTGTATTCTTGCTTCCTTCACTAATTCGGTATTGCTTATTGGCTTTTACAATGTTATTTAATATATTTAAATTATCATACACAGATATATCATAGATCATAGAGTATTTCCTCTGTTTTACTAGTCTGCCCATAGAGTTATTATTTTTTTCCAGTTATTTAATTCAGCTGTGTACCTATTGTTGCATGCTATTGAATCTTCTTCCTATTTCAGTGGAGTTTTTCAATGAGTTTAGAAGTAAAGATGAGATCTTTTCTGCTACCAAGTGTTATCAAAAATTTATAGTGAAAAGGCTAATGTTATTACGGTACCAAGCATGAAGATATCTCCAGGTATTTCCATGAGCTTTGTCATAGAGGCACCTTGAAACGCACTGGTTTTGTGTTCCACAGAACAATATGTTTTCATTTAGTATCTTTTAAAAATTGTACTTTATGTGTCGTGTCTCAAAGTGGAGGTTGTATTTTTAAATGAACTCCAGAGATTAGATGAATAAGATCTAATATTATGAGTTTGGTTCCATACTCAGTCAAGATTTTATTTCTGTTTGAAGTGTTTTTTTGTGCTGTTGTTCAGACAAATTAGGAACGAGATTTAATTGGAGTTTACATAGTGTTTATCTTTTTGTCAAATAAGCTGAACATTTCTAATTGAGATACAAGTTATTTTGGGAACCTGATTCTTTTTCTCTTTAAAAAATAAAATGGTCTAGGATTTGTTCTCCCAGCCTTCTGGGTGGATGATGCAAGCACTGGCTTAAGCCAAACTTGTAAATTTTGCATGCTAATGATGAGAATTGCTGCTTCCCAGCCTGTAATAAACTCCTCTGCTGGGATGCTGGCATCCCCACATGTTACCAGCTCCACAGCTTCCCATGCCAGAGGCAACTGGCAGACCTTAGTGCCTCATCATGGCCTCCTCATGCATGCAAGGGTTTTCTGCATACTCCTCAGGCTTGAGATAGCTCTTTGGCCAGCCAGTGTCCTACGATCTGGGTGGAAGACATGGAGGACTCATCACGCAGAGAGGTGTCTGTCTCACAGACCTTATGGGCTGGATTTTCAGGACGATGGGAGGTCTGAACGGGGCAATAGCATCAGAATTGTTTAGTGTGTCATCATGTGGATGAATGAGCCAGCTATGATAATAGTCCCTGTTAATACCATTTTTCTGTATTCTTAAACTGGGTCATTAGAAATATTTGGAAACAAGTTCACATATTTAAAATGTGTTCTTTTTGTGGAACCTGTCTGTGGAAAAGGGTATCATTTAGTCTAACACACAACCTTCTCATCCATAGCATAATTTGTCAATTGAGACCTGCTTCAGTTATCTGGTTTTACAGAGGAATTGGACCGAAGCCTAATGCAACAGCTTTAAATCAAGATTTGCTGGCGTATATGTGTGGGGTCCCAATTATCTCAATATTCCTTTCCAAAACAGTGCCTGGGGCTGCACTACCACAGATTTGGGCTGAAATTCTGACTTAATTTATTTTCCTCCTAACAACTTTATAAAGACAAGAGGATGAAGGACCAGCAAGATAAATATCTTTTTTTTTTTTTTTTGTGTGCTTTATTAACGTAAATGTCTTAAACGCTAATTGATTGCACCTATTTAAACCAGTGTACAGGTGTAACTGAAGACATCAGTTAGCTATCTGCCTATATTTCAGAGGTTATAAAAGCAATAGTATTTCACTCTGGGAAATGAGCTTTATATGTTGGTTTTGAAGTTATATAAGCTTGGAATAATTGTTTTCTTAAATTTTTCTGCATGAAGTGTTATGTGAAGAAGTATTAGAAATGTTCCCAGAAAGGCATTTTCGTGTAAAGCTTAAAGGGCAACACTGCCTTGAAATAAATTTTCCTTTTAAAGGTTCACCTTACACAGTTGTGGTGCTACCTAGCACATTACTCACTGTACAAAGACATTAGAAGTTCCTTATTTTTTACAGCTCAGAAACATGTCCTGTGTTTTGGAACAGTCAGGGTTTTTTTTTGTTTGTTTGTTTTGTTTTGTTTTGTTTGTTTTCTTTTTTTCCTTTCAAAATTTGATCTCAAAAGATAGAAAATAGTTTACTGAAGTGTTATTTGGGGGATGACTTGTGAAGTATGAGGAAGCTGTATTGTCTACCTTAGTTTTGCAATCAGATAGCTCTTATTTTTCTTCTCAGAAAAAAAGAAAAATTCAGATGAAGATACTTGTAATTTGATAGTCAATTTAGGATTTTTCAAATACTGCCTTTCTCAGTTCCATGTATAAGTTAGTTATGAAGACGAATCATAACTTTAAGAAAATGATGGATCCACAAATCCGGCTGTGAAATGTGCAAGCTATAAGTCTATAGCAAGAAGTCTGTCTTTTAACAAAAGCTACTTGTAAGAGAGATGTGTTTCATCATCCACAGTGTGTTTCCAAAACATAGCAAATCTGGATCTCTAACATAGGTGACAGAAATTACACCTACTGATCAATGCTAACTTCTGAGATATCTTCTGCATATAATGACATAGATATTTTTTCATTTTGTGCCAGTTCCTGAGCAACAATTACAGGAGAATGAAAGACTAATTTCCAGTTTCTGTTAGGACTGGTTTACTTTCCTCAGCAGGTTAGTAAGTGTAAGCACTGTGGCATTGCTGTTCCCAAAGGAAAATCAGAGCGTTGTTCTGTTACAATAGGGGTGATAATAGCTAGGCCCATTTAACCTGTCCAAACAGTTTTCTCGTTTAAACAGTAATAGTTCATGGTAGTATGTATAGATAAATTGGTTGAATAAAAACATGAAACACAAAAGTAAATGAAAGAATTGTAATGCCAGTCATCTATGTTATAATTAATGCCAAGCTATCAGATCTTATTGTGCTTAAAAAGGCTTCTATGCTGGTCATTGTGATGCTTGTGACATTGTTTCGAGGTGGACCTGTTGACAGCACGGTAATTTATTGAAAGTAGGCTGCTCGAACTAAGAGACTTCTGTTAATAATTATTTAAAGGAAGTCATGACAAGTATTCTGGCCCAGACCTATCTAACTATTCCCTTTAGAAACTCCCAAGAGGTGACATTTCTGGAAATTGTGCTAAAGGTAAACAGAAGTTAATGTTGTGATTGACTTTATATATTAACCTATCTCTTGGTGTGTTTGCTTTTGAAGTTACACAGGCTTGCTGGTTAACACTAGAATATTTCCCTACAGTTTAGACGTAACTTAATATGATTTGATTAACCTTTTTGAACTCCTGCTTTCCTTTTATATAAAAATAAATATATAAATATAACCACTATAAAAGTGAATATAAAGTATTTTTGTTGGTGTCATATTTATGAGCATGTGCACTATGTATTAATCGTGCTATCACTGTAATAAAAATGATTTTTTTTTCTCAGTTCATGTACTTGTACCTTCAATTTACATTTTCAGAGTTAAAATAAATAGTATTTGGATAATCAATATTTTATTGTCTTGGAATAATAAGTATACTGTTTAAAAACTTTAAAAATAAAAAATATATTTAAGCTGAGAATTTTGCAGACCATTTTCCAATTTCCCCCCCCCCTCATTTTTTTCCGGTGTATATAGTGATATGAGCTACAAATATTTATTTAATGTTTTCTGTATGTGGAATAGTTTCTTACCATGTCAGTCATAGCAAAGGACAAGGGCACCCTTACCCAAGCTACCAGTGCTGTGAAGTTAACAATCACATCCACTGTTGCATCCAAATGCAAGTGATACGCAGCATTCCTCTCTTTACCATGTGTAATGCCTGGCTGTTACGTGATAGGATAGGGTCATCTAAGTTGGAAGGAACCTCTGGAGGTCGTGCAGCCCTGCTGCTCTCCCAGTTAGAGCAGATTGCTCATTTCCCAGCTGAGCTTTGACTGTCTCTAACCACAGGGGCACCATAAACTGTGGGCAACCTCTTCCTGCATTTACACGCTCTCCATTAGGGCAGTTCACCTGCTCTGTCCCGTGATACATGTAATTTCCTCTTCTTATTGTGCATCCTTGGTGAGAGTTTGGCTGTGTTTTTGTACTGCATCTGCATCTTCCCTTACCTTCTCTGCAATGCAGGCAAACAAGTTCTTAGCCTCTTGTACGTTACATGTGGCAGCTCTTTAACTGTGTTTGTGGCCCTCTGTGGAGTTTCACCCCAGTCTATCGCCATCTCTTTGTACATCCCTTTGTGTGAATTTACTGTTGTTTCCTTTTGTCTCTAACCTACCAATGATCTTTGTTTAATTTATGACTGTAAAACTGCAGACATTTCTTGCCTTTACATTAATACTAGTGTAGCGTGATAGAAATTTCAGGTCGGCTGGAAGCTCAGAGGGCATACAGTGTTCCCTTTGGGGTGGTAATCTGTGTGACTGGGGCACTTCATAGAGCCCTGCACTTCAGCAGAATATCAAAAAGGTGGTGGGTTGCTTCCTTTGCTGAAGCTGTGGCAGACCTTCTTGTAAACCATTCATTCAGGGTGTTCATGACAAGTGCTAGCTGAGCTGTATTTAACAAATACATCTTCATCCTTTGTGTCTCCATTCGTCACTGCTTAATGCTTTTTCAGATGTAACAGAAATGTATTGTTTTCATCTGTAAGGTCATGTCCTTGCAATTTTCTCCTGTTGCATTGCACCTTGTTTCTATCGATCCTGTCCTCCAGATAGTTTTCTTCCTATAAGTTGTGTTATTCTCTTCTTTTGTACCTTTTTATTTTATACTGGTACTTGTTTTAATTGCAGAAATGCAAATACTGCTAAGTGATGTCTATTCCACCTTCAGAAAGAATGAGGAACGTGTTTTGATAATGTTCCTGTAAAAAGAAAAAAAATGTTATTTTTTTTTTAGCCAGATTCTCATCTGTTTTACAGTTCCTCTACTAACTAATACTTTATTCAGTTTAATCAATAACTTCTTACATAATGGCAAACCAGATATTTTACTGAAGCTCAGACTGGTGAGATGCTGCTTCTCCTGTTCTGGAAAAACACATTTATCAGTAAAGAAAGATTTTGGCCTAGTGTGTTAGAACAGCCTACAACCAGTGGAAATGTGTCATGTTGATTTCTCTTTACCTGTGCAGTTTTAATCATCTTGAAAATTTATTCTAAGTTTTGTATGGTAGTGAGGCCAGACTCTTAACCCAGTTTTACAAAAGAGGAAGCTTAATCAAAGAGATGACTGCGGCAGTCAGTACAGAGTAGGAAACAGACATGAATTTTCTCATGCCTGCCCATATGCAAAAAAGTTATCTTTTATCACTGACTAGATTATGATGATAATAAGTTATCTAGACTTTTGATATGTAATTTCTGGTCTTAATGAACCTGGAAGTCTCCCAGGATAGTGGAGGTGTGAATATGCCAGACTGACTGTACCCAATGCCAGGTGTTTCAGGTCTAGTTTACGAAGGTAGGCAAAAGAAAGTATTAAAGCATTCGTAAAATGAGTTGGAGGGAAGTACCTATCCTCTTCATGCTTCTAGTGGCAATTTTCCTCTGCTTGTTAATTTTCATGAGGCAAACTGATTCTCAAGTAAATCACCAGAAGCAGCCAAATAGCCGTTTCCATATAACAGAAATCCTAGATTTGCCAGTCTGAGCTCCATGGGTCTCAAATTACTGTTTAATTTGTAAACATTGTCTGTTTAAATGATTCTGTGAAATACATTTTTTTTATTTATTTATTTTTTTTTTCGCAGTGCATGCTGCAGTATGACACCATTAGTTGTCTGCTGTCAGAACAGTTATGTCAGTTGTCAAGTGGTGAAATACTTTTGAAGCTTAGTTATGCCACTTGGCTTTGACAGTGGAGTCATATACCTTTTCTCTTTCATTATAAATTTGAGAGCAAACATTGTGTAGAATGATGGGGCTTACATTATTCTGCTGTTGAATTTACCAAAGTTTTTGGTTTTCTAACAGCTGTGCATTTAAACTATGAAAAATTTTCCATTAGATTTTTGAACTGGAACACTGTAGCCAACTGATTTGTAACAATTTTGAATATTGAGTGTTTTCAGGCAGTGTAAATTGCCCTGGGGCCCTCACTGAAGCTGTTCTAATCTCCATCAGCTGAAGAGACTGCAAAGTTTTGACTCTAAGGACTTGTTGCAGTAATAAAATTAAACAGATGGGGATTTTTTCCTTTTCCATCGTTTAGCTAATCTATGACAATGTTCTTTAGGGATTCAATGTGAAATTAGGTTTCAGGACCAGGAGTGTGTATATATATATATATATTTTTTTTTTTTTTTCCTTTAATTTGATTTAAGCAGTTGGAATGTAAGTTTGACTGGTCTAGATCTAAAACATACAATTGTTTAGTATAATTTGTGTAAATAACCTAATCTATCCTGGATATTGGTATTGTGTGATTATGTGTGTGATTGGCCAGGAAGAAAAGGCTGAATTTTCCCATGATACAGCTCAGCAATTTTGACTTAAGTGGAATTATGCCCCCTCCACTCCAAAACAAACAATAAGGATGTTGGTGAGTATCAGAGTATCATATTCTTTTTTTTCTTACAAAAATGGATGATTGTGATGTTTGTGCATTTAAATACAGAGATGAAGAAGAAGATAATGATTCTTACTGAGTTTTTGAGGAAAAAAATACAAAGAAAGCTTTCCTGTCAGATCATGAGGAGCTTTAATAATTACACTAAACATAGATGTTGGACAAAAGGAAGTCAACACAAATGTGTAAGCATCTCAGGGTCTTTGAATATTAACATGCTCTTCCCTCCTTACCTTTAACATTATGCATGTTCTAGTATCAGTAAGAATACTAGGACATTTCTATTTCTATTTTTTTTTTAACCAAGTTTTAATCCTGTTGACCTACCTAACCAAAAGTTCTACTGTTGTTTTGTCTTACTGCAGCTCTCAAGTGAATAACTACTGGGTTCTTTTCATTTAGCAAGATGGTCAAGTCAAATGTTATTTCTGCTTTGTGGCAAAAATGAAAAGTTGTCAAAAACAGCAGTTCTGAATTGAGCAAAATCTTTGTCTTGGTTTCTGAGCAGAACAGCCTGGACTGACCATTCTTAATATAGCTGTGCAAGCGTCTTCATTGCTTTGCTCACAAATTGTGAGGGCTGGTAACTCTCATCTCTGGAAAAATTCTGCATCTCCTCTAGTGCAACAAGGAGGGAAAGACATGGTCTCATGTGCTGGAACTCAGGACCATCTTTCTTCAGTTGGGATAAATCAGTAGAGGCTAAAATTTTGCTGTATCCTGTGATAAGAGAAAAAACAAACTATTTGAGCTTGTGCAACCTACATGGAAGACTAAAAGAACAGCAAAGTCTGGAAGTTAGAGGTTTACCCATTTAGTTTATCTTGCAGTAGCACAGAAAGGACAGAGTACAGGTGGCACTTGCTCTTAAGTCACTTGCTTTCTGTTGTCTGCACTTGATTATCAGACTGCTGTTTCTGTGCCAAACTGTGACATCCCCAAATCCATCAGTTTCCTTTTTTAAAGGAAATGTCAGCAGCCTAGTTCAGTCTTTGATGATGTCTTCAAAGTGCAATGTCAGTACAGCCTCTTGTCATAGTTTCCCAACAACCAGGCAATAGCTGAGTATATAAAAGCTTTCAGACAACTACAGTGTATTTATGTGTACAGTTAGAGTGTAAAACAGTAGAAATGTCATTCTGGGAGAAGCTGGGCTTTCGACTTAGACCAGGGCAAGGTGAAACTTCAGAGTCTAACTTGGTTATTCTCCGTATTCTGTTAGATGACCAGGACAATCTTTGATAATCCTTCAATCAGTGATTTTTTATCCCCTCACATCTCTTATCTCAATTATTTTGGGAATTGAAAATACAGGAAAGTTATGGGGATGGTGTTGGCAACTTACCCATTAAAGAGAGCAGTCACTTTCTTTTGTGAGGGGTTGAGTGGTGGCAAGCCCAGGCCTGGCCTTGGAAGTGTCAGAGACTTGGTCGTTAGGTAATAAACTCTTCCTTAACAGGATGAGTGATGCATATTGCTGGTTTAGCGTTGTACTCCTCCTCTACCCAAACCAGATGTAAGTCTCAGATATGTATCTCATAGCATGGCTGTCTCCAGAAGTTGTCCAAGTTCATGGTAAAATCTCACACATTTTGCATAACTGGATATATTAAGTGGTGGCCTGTTGGAGGCCTGTGCTGTGACTGGGTAAGTGGTCAAACTCCATGGTAACTAGCAGGGTTTGGGGTTTTGTTCACTTCAGTACTGAGAAGACACTTTCAGCGTACGCTTCCCAGCAAGTTTCTGGCAGAGAAATTAGCAGGCTGTAGTAGGTCACAACACAATGAATTTATTTAGAACAGAATAGAATAGTTGAGTTGGAAGGAACATGCAAAGGTCTCCTAGTCCAACTGCCTGACCACTTCAGGACTAACCAAAAATTAAAGAGTATTATGGAGGGTGTTATCCAAGTGTCTCTTGAACATTGTTGGGCACGTCAGTTTAATTGGGAGATCTGGGCTATCTTGGTTTATTTTCAGTGAAACCAGGTGGCATCATGCTCTCAGGAGCAGCTTAGAGGAGTAGGAAGTGAGCAGGTTGCAGTCCATTTCTTCAGCACAGGGAAGAAAGGGGATGTGTGACACCTTCACCTCCTGGTTGAGCAATGCCTAGATTTGTTAAAACTGACATGTTGATTAACATTGTCTTTGAGTATATTTGTTTTGTGGGCATTTTACTTTATGAAACCATAATTGTTCACAGGACCAATTGAGGACCTTAGTCTGTTTCTGTGGCTGAGGTATATCATGGTGGCTCGGGAGAAGACCTTGGCAGAAATGGTTCTAGGATGAATCCTTACTGTGGTGTAGATGGATATTAGACTGTTTTGGATTTGTATGGTGCAAATTTGAGAGAAAACTACCTGTGAGATTGTTTTTTATGTAGAACTGCACCTTTAATTGGGAAGGTAGTCTGCTTGAAATCTTGTTCTCTGTCCTTCTTCTATTAGCTACATGTGATGAAGATTCATACCTCATCCTGTCTGGAATGTGTCGGTATTCTGGAGTCTATTTAAGTGACAAAACAGACATTTCAACTTTTGAACAAATACCTAAAATTATTTTTAATAACTGTATGTATGGTAACCATGTACATTGAGATGTATATATTTTAAGGTCCTGATTTTTCATGTTGTCTCGTGACAGTCCTGATGTGGTTATCGTCACCAGTGAGGTTTTGTGAGTAAGAGTTTGTTTTTTCTGGTTATCATCAGAAAAAAACAAAACACCTTTATTTTACACAGTACTTAGTGACACCCATATTCCAGAGCAAGATGTCACTGACTTTGTAATTACACCTCGAGTACTGGGGAATGTCTAGCCCATTGCCAAAATGGTGGACATTGGGCATGGTTTACATCCACATGATGTAGCACGCCTTGAAAAAAATAAAAAAAAAAATGTTTATTAATTAATTAAAATGGAGGAGGGAGATATGAGAGTCTTGGGGGCTGTTACTTTATTCAGTCCAGCTGAATATACTGCTAATTTTACTATAAGCAATCTATTATTTTATCACTGACCAGTGAGATTAAAACTGAAGATTGTGGGCCTTCCATCTTCAAACTTTTTTTTTTTTTTTTTTGCCTTTGTATTTCAGTGTGAATAGGATCAAGTCAAAATCACACAATAAGCTATATTTAATGTAGTCAGAAGCAGTGCTGCCAAAAATTTTGTATTCAACATATATCACAGGTGAATGAATAATCATGTTGGCTTAAAAAAAGAGATAAAACCTAGTACGTTTCAAGCAAACTAAAAATGAAAGCAGTAATTTTCTATTTGAAATTGAACAGTCTAGTCCACAGAGTGTGTTGTGATTTGCCTACAGTGAAAGTGCACTGGGTGTTTCCTGTACTTTAAAGTAACATACTTTGAAGCACAATTGTTTGAGGTTTGTCTACAGCTCTGTGGCAAGGTACAACTGCTGCAGAACTGGAGATATGCTGATGAAGACTCCTGACAGCACACTAGTGGCTTACCTGCAAGCTTGTGAATTAAACAGAAAAGTTTTTACTATCAGTCATCAGTTTCATAATTTATTTAGCTTTAATTAATCTTCAGTTATTATACTGTTAGATTATTGGAATGAAGTTTGGAGTTGTTGTTGCTTGGGTCCAAACAAAAGTGACTATGCTCTGTTGTCTTCCCTGTGAGCAATTGTTGACTTTAAACAGGTTTTTAGTTTGATGGCTTGACTGTTTTCATCACAAATGTTATAAAGTAAGTGGTAGAGATCTTATTTCCAACATCGACTTAAAGTTTTCTGCCCCAGAATTCAGTGATATAATTCATATTGATTTAAGCAGGATCAGGTTTTCACTCCAATTCTCAAAATTCCCCTAAAGTGAAAAAGCTCATTCAGTTATTTTTTGCATTGCTAATAGATTCTGAACAGATATTTTTGTCCTCAGGTTTTAACTGGCATCTTGTTTCTAAAGCAAAATATGTCTGTGATTTAATGAATGTCTCTATTCAGGAAGCTGTGTTTTGTGATTTAATTCATGTATCTAATCAAAAAGCTGTTTTTTTTTTTTTTTCCTTGTTTTTTTTCTATTTTCTTCCCTGCACGAGATGTATGAGCTGACCTATGAAGTACCACAGACAGCCACCCCCATTAGCAAAGGACAGCATGCCTGAGGCATTTTATTAATTAACCTCTCGAGTCTGATAATGAAAGTGCTGAAAGGATACATTTTTCACTAGACACAAAATTTAGACTGTGGGCATTTAAAGGGTTAACTGCTCCCATCTCTTTGAACACTTTTGCTAATGAGTAGACATGTTTCTAGATGTACAGAAAGAAAGGCTTGGGTTCGCAAAATTCCGTGTGCTATATTCTTGTTTTCTGTATAGATCCTTGTGCTGTGGTTATTGCTATTGTGTCTATCTGCTGAGACTGTAGAAATCAATCTGATACTGCACATGGATATAATCACTTTATCTTCTCCTTCAGGGGGATATATTGCAGAAGTGTGGATTAGGTGTGATTTTTGTCTTATTTTTTCTTCAATATGTGTAATGTTTATGTTAGAACAAGTAGGCAGCTACCATGTACTTCTAAGATGTTCAGTTTCTTTGTAGGTTCCAAATCAAAGAACAAAAACCTTCTGCATGATTAGATTTCAAAGTAAAAGGTATAGCAGTTCTTTGGTTTGTATCCTCATGTTAAAAACACCTTTTCCAAACAGCCTTGATACATTAAATATAAATTTATTAAAAATAAGGAATTTTGGCAATTTTTTTTTTTTTTTATTGATGAGTTTACAGCTTAATCTTGGCAGGTAGTACATACAATGTTAGAGAAATTGTTCTGGATTACCTCTAAAGATATACAGTGCATATGAAACATTCTCTAATCAAAACTGTTTTATATCTGAAATTTTTACAGGTCAATAAGAAATATCAGAAGGTAGTTATAATATTATATGCTGTACACTGCCAACACGTATTTAGAATTAATGGTAAAGTAGCTGCTGAATGTTGACTGAAGACCAACCTACAGTTTCTTGTATGAAAACATATAATATTGTGTTATGCATACGCAATTTTCTGGAAGTATGTAAAGGCTCTTTGGAGTATACTAACAGTTTTAGGGAGCAGATGAAGACTAAGTATTGAGAAGGTAGTTTTCTTGTCTGGATCACTGGGATTAACATCAAGTTATCATTTAAAAGGTTTAATTGCTGAAAGGGAGAAGGAATAGATGCCACAGGGAGAAGTAAGCTGATTAAAACTTGCTGTAGCTTTCCTTATATTTCATATTAATGTATATGAAAGCTAGGCTTTCACTAGAGCCTCATGCTCAAGAAATAGTTTAAAATAATACTGACTTTTTATAAAACAAAGAAACAAACAAAAACTTAAGGAAGTATCTGTAAATTCAGTCTGAAAAGCTTGTTGTATCTTTCTGAATGAAAGTGATTAGGGAGAGGTTTGCTACCACTGCTGATATTGTTTGGTCTTTTTGTAGGTGTGCCAGTCATCAAGTTTTGAACTCTGTTGTGACTTGCATTATTTTACAAAGCTTCATTCAAAACAGATTAGTTATTTCCAAGAGAGGAGCAACTTAAAATTTGTTTGTCTGTCATAGCGAAGGAAGCCCACGCAACTTTTCTTTGAAGATTTTTGAAGCAAAGTCTGTGATAATTACTATCAATGTGGTTACTGTGCCATGGATATGTTATTTGCTGTCTCTTTTAAAAATATGCCCATAATGAGCCAGTTTATAATGCTAAAACAACTCTCTCAGAAGAGATTTACTCCAACTCTATTAGTTAAATTCAGTAAGGATGCTATTTCTTCCATTTCCTGTCAGGTCCCAGTGACAACCAGTTCACCTGTATAACTGGTGTTTCTGGTGCTTCAGTCTAGGTGCCAGAGCTGCAAACAAGTTGCCCGTGTCTGGAGCTATCAGATGTTTTTCTGTGTTACCCATCCCATAATACAGCACTGTGTAGAAATTTCCTTGCTTGATTCATGGGGGAACGAGGAGGAGACTGGCCAGGAGGGAATGAAGTGAGTTGAAAACGGATCAAAGGGGAAAAGAAAAAAAAATGATGGCAACACCGTAGTACACATATGCAAGGCCTGACTGAGTAGTTTGTAGGTTGCTTTAATTATCTTTGTTTATTTATTTAGTATTCAGGGATATCATTTAAAAAAAAAAAAAAAAAAAAAAGCTTGGATTGTGATATATCTGAATACCCAGGGCTTAGATCTGTAGTGATTCAGGAATTGAATGACAGCTGAATGAGGCGCCCTTGCTGTGAGGGGGCAGGCAGCAGTAGTCAGAGGGTGAAGAGCAGAGCAGTGAGGGGCTGTGGCAGGAATGGCCCTTTCATTCCTCCTTGCTGTTGCAAGTCTGTTAAGAGTTCTTCCTTTCCCATGGAGGGGTTTTGTTTTGTTTTGTTTTGTTTTCGGTCAACGTTGTTAAAGTTGAATGCAGCCCAGTACCAGTGAAATGGTAATATGACCTTGTGCAGTATGCAGCACTGGATAGTAACTCTTCAGGACAGCCAGAAATTTGAGAAGGGGCAGAAGAGAATGAAGGAGTATAGAGTTCCCCCATTAGCAGCCATTACAGCGTGCTAATGAATAAGTTATTCTTGTCCTGATGCAAACAGTTATTTATTTATTTTTTATTTTTTTGGGCAGGGCTTGCTAGTAAGCATATCTAGAAAACTACTCCGTAACACAAATACTTACAGTGTATCTTCCTTTGTTCTCTTAAGGAGTGTCTATTTAAAAGAATTCTTTTTGGCAAATGCAGTCTTTACTTCTTTTTCAAACAAATTTCCCGATGGATATTATGAAATATTTTAATGAGAACAGAGTTTTAGTAGAATCAAATGAGTTTAAGAGGAAGTATCACAGCAATTGAGTTACAAAAACTTTACGAAAAAGGGATGTACAATTTATACATTTTTTTTATAGCTGATTGGTTGCAGTGTTGACTATACAAAAACACTGTTTGCAATTGATGGATGGAAACAGGTACCTTGACTGTACTGTAGGTGGGCTGCTTCGATTCCACCTTGCCTCTGTGCCGTGCTGCAGCCCCCACACCAACTTATCCTGCCCCCAATGAAGTCAACAGGGCTTTGCATCTGTTTCCACATGAAGGATGCCGTGGTGGACCACAAAGAGATGCTTGTGCCCCGGACTTGGGGAACACATGAAACCCTCCAAGTGCAGGGCAGGAGGGCAGAGGCCATCCTCTCAGAGTGGTTTGGGGTCCTAGAGCCTTGTCCATGCAGTTTACTCTGCCTCCAGCACACAGCCTTCCTGCACATCCAGGTTGAGCTGAGTTTTCTCTACAGAAAGGCCAGCTCTGTCATGCAGAGGGAAAGATGCAGAAGAGCCCAAGATATATCATGTGTACTGTGATAGACTTGTTTCAAGCAAAGGGCTGCTTTTTTAGTTTCTTCCCCCTTCTACTCACCATGTCCCCCAAATCAGATCCAGAAAGAAAAGGAGCCTCTGTCTGGGGTAGCAGAAATGGGTATTCCAAGACACAGAAAACGAGGCCGTTCACATTTACGAGACATCGCAAGAATACACGGTCAAGTGATTAACTGTGTGACTAGGGCTGAGTGCAAGTGATGACAAGGACACCAAGTTTGGACTTTGCTTGTGACAAGAAAGAGTGAGGCTTGCTCTTTGGTCAGGGTCTTGCAGTGCTCTGTATAAACAAGCTTTTGCACGTATGCTCAGCTCTGACAGTACAGCTATTCATTCTGAAAGAAAGAATTGCCAAAGTAGAGGATTAACAAGATCTATGCTGATCTTTTTTTCCCTCCAATTCTTCTTGTTCCTAAGAAAAGAAAGAAACAAAACAAAACTATTTTACCAACAATTTGAGCCAGCAACTCAAAGATCTTGGCCTGGATGTGCAGGAGGGCTGCATGCTGGAGGCAGTGCAAACTGGAAGGATGATGCTCAGGAGTCCCTGCACCATGCTCTGAGAAGATGGCCACTGCCCTCCTGCCCTGAATTTGGAGGGTTTTACGTGTTTCTAGAGCCTGGGGCACCAGCATCTCTTCATCTCCCCTGAGGAGCCTCAGGCAGTCCCCAGGGGCGTGTCTTCTGTGTGTGTCATTTACAGTAAATCCTTGAGAAGTGTCTGGTCATGAATTTGTGTGTGCTTCTTTTCTGCCTCGCCTGGTGCTTGGGGGCTGCTTCTGTAGCATCTCTCCCTGGGACATGCAGGGTCCCTGCCTGTTTAGAAGACACACCAGGCCATGTAGCTCTCTCTTCTTGTGACTTAAAACAGATTTTGTGAAGGATAGAGAAGTAGTAGTAGCCAACATCTGAACCATTCAAGCAAGTGGTTGTATGCTGTATTTTTGGGACTCCATTATTATTATAATGAATTTTTCAGTGATGTAGAAAATATGCAAAGTGTAGGAGGATGATGGAAATGGTCAATTATATTCAGCTCTTCAGAAGAGCTCTTTTCTATGTGAAGTGGAAGTGCATTATGTAGCTTTAACTCGTCTGTCATTTGGTAAAAAATGTAAATGTTAACAAACTGGATAATTTTATCATTAGTGGGCAGATTAGTGAACAGATCTTAAAATGAAACAGGTAAGGCCTAGATCCCTCCACACAGAATGAGTTGCTGCCAGTTTTCAAAATACCGTTCATGACTGATAAGAGATCAATTTTAAAGCATTAAGTATTAATTATATTTCCAAAACTTAGTTGTCTTTCTATTATTGCTCTTGCCTGCTCTATCTCTTCTTTGTTGTCTTCACTGGACTCTGATTTCTGCTTGGAGCACTTCTCATTATAGTGGATGTGTGTATACAAATTGCACAGCTATACAAAGTAAATATAGTTGCTTGTGTTTATGTGGTGATGTAGCTCAGTGTTTTGTCTGCATATTTTGTAGCTGACTACACTAAATTACAAATGCTACTATGCTATAGACTAAGATGGGATTACACTACACAATTTTGGATAATTTTGGTGGTATTTAGTAATACTGTTGCTGTCTGGGCTGCTCAGAATTTTATTTGAAGAGCTACCCCAATTTTCAGTTTTCCATCCACTTTGTAGAGCAAGAGATTTGCTTTCAGACATATATAACAGTAATCAAAAGAAGCAAACTTGCAGGGCCTCTGGATGCTTAGATGAGAACAATTTCATAGTTTTTGTGATAAAAATAGTAACAAGCATATGCTTACTTTTGACTACTCAGTAAAATCCTTATCTACACCCAAAAAAGAAGCCTACTTCTAGTTATAGGAAATTTTCCTATAACTCAAACATTTTGGTAAATATTTGTTTAAACTTTTTTCTTGTATGTTCTATTTTTTTTTTATTTGTTGTTTTCTTTTAGTCTGAGTCAAGTAGATCAGTTTACATTTATCTGTGACTAATCATGCAAGTGCACTTGAGCAGTCTTTAAGAGGGGAAAGGTTTATTCAGCTTAAGACCCTACTCCTTGAAATCCTCCCCCCATAAAGGAATTGCCAAAAAAGTTGATTTTGAAAGGTATGTATAATTTTGAGACAGGTAAACCAGTTGTTGAAACAGTCAAATAAGATGTAACTTTGGATGTTTTTCTAGAATAGGGATCCTAACCAGATTTAATTTGATGACTGTAAGTAAAACCAACAAATTTACAGGCATCTTAACATGCAGCATTTTAAAAATCAGTGCCATAGATAGCGTTCCAGCAGACTGAGCAGGCGCTGTGTCGAATTCCTAGGAACACAGATGGGGAGGTCTGTCCATGTATCTGTGAACTTGTGAGATGTTCTCGGGGGAGAAAATAAAAAAAAGTTGGCATGTCTGCTGTCAGTGAAAGACGAAGAGATGGAAATGGGTTTGTACAATTCAGATGGTACGTTTTGTATGCTGTGTCCTTAGGGCAGACGGCGGTATTACATTTGTATGTGTTAAATCCTCAGCTTCTGAAAGTGTTTACTTATATTACATGATTTTGTTGAGGAATGATTGCACATATACAATAACGCTAATTTAAATTCTTCTCTGTTTGGACATGCATTCCACAAATTAAGGTCAAGCTGTTTCATCTAGGTGAATATTTGTAAATATTAAAGCTTACTAATTTAAAGATCTCTGCTTGAACTTGCATTGTGCAAATTGAGGCCCAGCTGGTTGACTGCCCTGGGCAGAACAGTTACTTGTTCTGTGCTGGTGAAGACCACCAAGAACTTGGATTTTAGAGCCCTGTGCCTTCTTGCTTTTGTGTGCGTGTGTATGTGTGAAGGTGATGGTCTTTTCAGAACTATAGATAAGGGTGGAAAATGTCTGGATGAAGACAAACAGTGAGAAAATTCTGCTTGGAGATGCTTATTCTTGTTACATGTCTACCAGGAATGGGATGGACTGCTGGCTCTACTCACTCTTAAGTTGCGTGACTATGGGCTGTTTTTATACAGAACTTTCATCTCTCCTTAGGAACCTTTACCTAGAGCAAAATGCTGCAATTTGGTCTCTGAAAATGGTGTGTAAGCTTGGCATACGTCTGCCTGAGCATGTAAATGCCAACTGGTGCGCACGAGGTTCCTCTGACACATGCGTCAGGGGCTGGGCTCACTCCCTGCCTCTCCCTGCTCCATCCATGGGATCCGTTTCCAGAGCCTGTGAGCACATCATGTTCTGCATGGGCAGTGCCTACTGCCTAGCACATGGCAGCAGATCACACGCACTTCTTGCCCAAAAGGCCTGTCAGCAGTGAGACCCATGCTGTCCTGTGCTTCGCTGAGTGGTCTGGGGGTGGCTCAGGGGTGGTCCTGAATCTCACAGCACAATTGGGTGTTGTGCTCCGTAGCTGCCCCTGTGGTTTTCTGTACTCTAATAAACTTCCCTCTTCCACATTAGAAACCTTCTGCTCTTCTGTATTCTTACCTTATGCCAGTATATAATTAATTCAGCATCAGCTGTGACTTTCCAACAGACTTAATGGTTGCAAGGGGGAAGGAGGGCATATCAAAAGACAGCAGATGTGTAAAATGGAAATTTTAAGGCTTCTTTTAAGCAGGGGCTCAAGAACTCATCAGCATCTTCCTTAGCATTTATACAGTAAGAATTAGGGTCCCTTGAATGAATTACTTTCAGGAGAAGGGTTTCATAATGGGTACTTGAACTAATAGACACAATATTACAAGGGTTTCTCTCTCTTCTTTCTCTCTTCTTTCTCTCTTCTTTCTCTCTTCTTTCTCTCTTCTTTCTCTCTTCTTTCTCTCTTCTTTCTCTCTTCTTTCTCTCTTTCTCTCTCTCTTTTCTCTGTTTTCTCTTTCTTTCTTTCTTTTTTTTTTTTTTAAAGTAAATAGTGGCTTTAGTGCGTATATTGCTTTCTTTCTGGGAGAGGGACTAGCATCCTACTGAGGCAGATGTTGCTGCACATCATACTTTGTCTTTAAATTCAGTTAGCATTGATTGTTGATCTGATTTGGCTTGCACTGCTGTGTAGAATACAAAGGAGAGAATTAAAAAAAAAAAAGATCAGACCAGGAAAACCTCACTGGAGTTGTTTTTTGTTTTTTTTGTTTTTTTTTTAAAAAAAAAAGCTTGGAAGAAAAGAATTCTGTGAGACTACATATACATAATGTGAATATGTTAAAGCATCATACTATATCATTTTTAAAAGAGAGATTTCTTTCTGATTAAAATAATACAACCAAATCATTTTTCTCCTGAGCATTGTCTGTCATTTTCCTTAGCCAGTAGAAACCTGCCTTTCTGGTTTATGAAGCCACGGTACTAGCATGTAGAGCAAGATGTTATGACTCATTTGAAAAATTCTTTGTTCTCTCTTGAAAGCACTGTCAATGATATTTTCAAACATACTTGGGTTTGCCTCCTATGAATGCAAGCCTCTAGCAAGTCTGAGCTTAATGCAAGGCAGATTATATAATTTCTGCGATGTCATATGTTGCGAATGTAATCCTATTGACATCTTCAATAGCTGTACTCCGCAGTTTTGCTGATTGATGCTGTATTTTTGTCAGGGAAAATAAAACAGCTTTTCTGAGTTTGCAAAACTTTCTTCAAATGCAGTAAAAATGTTTTTCAGGCCTGAGAAGAAGCCTCTTAGGGATTCATCAGCAAAATTCCTCTCCTGATTCCACTTGGAGAACCAAATTACCTGCATGAAACCCTGAAATCAGTTGGCTTAAACTGGGAACTTTAACTGAAAATGAGGCTGTAGTGGTTTCAGCGAGCGTCTGTGTTGGACCTGAAAGGTGCTCCTCAGTGCTGGGAGGTTAAGCAAGTGGGTTTAGGGTAAGAGGGGGCTACAGGGTGCCATCCTCTTGGCACTTCTCTTGTGCAGCTCTGCCTTGTGTATGTAAGGCAGAGTGTGAGTGGCATTGCTAAGGAGGGCTGTGGAGGTGATGGCAGACAGCATATTTTGGCTGAGGATAGCCAACAGGGTGAGCATCTTCCTGACGCAGGGGTGGGGAACTGCCAGCCATTGTAAGCTCAGGTTTTGCTCAGCATTTCACCACAACTGAATCACCTATTTCTGCAGGAGCTGCAGCAATGGAAACACTAACTGAGCTGTGTCAACAGAATAAATTAACAGGCATTTATGCTCATTCTCAGCCTAGAAATTTAAGTAAAAAGCAGTTAAAAATGCTTTATGCATTTATCTCTGAAAAGAAAGAAGGGAGTTTTTAACTTCAGCCAAATCAGGTGTGGAACCTCAGTGTTTGTCAGGGTTAACAAACTAGCATTATCCTCCATGCAAGGAAAGCTGTCCCAGAGATTTGCAAAGAGCCCATTGCAATCCTAAACTGACTGAAAAAGGAAACTGCCAAGAAAGCTGGCTGGATCCTGAATTGGTGCAGAATTATGTAGGTTCAACTCCTGTAAGACTTAAGCTTTTATGTTATTTTCATATCTTTGATGCTACCAATATAATGCATCATTATTGTAGGATGCCTGAATGGAAAACCAACTGCTTTGTCTTTGCTACCGGATTGCTGTTGTTTAGTTCTGCTAATAAAACTAACTGACGAAACAAATGATGTCAATGGTCAGATGAGAAGAGGGCAGCTCACTGGAAGAAAACAAATTAAAGCATAAAGATCACTGCGTCTCCGCATCCCATCAATAGGCAGCTTCCAGTTTCCCTCTGTGGGTCACAGGGCAGACAGCTCTGTTTATGCCTTCTTCAGTGGTTTACTAGCCAAAATATGGTTAACTGTTTCAAAAACCCATGCCTCTGAGTAGCTGGTGGTGGAGCTCTTTCTGTCTATAATATTATTTCAATATTTAGTACCCATTTTGAAGTGTCACCATAATTTATTCCTTGATGCCTTAATGGAATAATTTACAATGAAGTGAAGGTTGTATGTTGTCAGGGCTGCTTGGTGGTTTTGTGCTTTTGCTATGTCTGTTTCCTAGAACTTCTGTCCTGCCCTGTGTTCCCAAGATGTAGTTGTAACTGTTTAATGGTAATTAAGCAGTTATTTCCAATGAAGTTAATTGTCTTTATATGAAATAGGAAAGATGAGATAAATGTATGTGTTTTTTTGGTTGGACATCTCTTTTGCTTCTTTGAGTAGCAATGGATTTAAAGAGAAAACAAAGGAAAACAATTATGGCTTCAGTCTTGAAACACCACTGTCTAATAATTAAACTTTTTTGTTTAATTGTTTGCTTTGAGGCGTGTTTCATTTTGCTTTGTTTTGTTTCTTTGTTGGCTATAGTGTGCCTGATAGTCACCAGATAACAAGGACTGACTCATGCCTTATACTGCTCTTACAACCCAGGTTGTTGTTGAGGAATCTTACGATAAAACCACTGTATTGCTGTGCTTTATCCAAAATGCTAAAATGAGATTTAGTGAATTTCTGATTACCTTTATTATACTTCTCCCTAAATTGTTTTCTGTTTTGTGGCTGATAATTAAGTCTCATGGTACATGCTGAGGCAATATCTAGTTCCAGTTGCTTAGTATAAATAACTTGCATGATTGCTTAGACTGTTCCATGGTAAGAATCATTCAAGAATATATCCTAGTTTAAGCAAATATTTATTAAATTTGGTGAGCAGTATGAATAAGCAACTCCTACCCTACTACAAATGTTTACATTGCCGTTACTTAGAATGTGATTGTCCATCTGAAATTATACTGACCTTGCCTGTGAGACCAGATTCAAATGGTGACCAAATGAACTTGGTGAAAAAGAATGGGTGCATCTTCCTTGCTATCATGTGATTGATATTTCAGTAGCAAGCATAAATTAAATGTTTGTTGGTGTTTTTATTTTATTTATTTATTTTTTAACACTATTTGCCATTTTCATTTTTAAAATTATTTTTCTTATGCTAAAAAGTGAAACAGTGCAAACACTGTCTCACAGCCTCCACTTTCTGCTTCATCTCTTTTGTGCATTTTTAGCACAATCTAGAGGATTGAAGGGGATGTAAATGGGTTTATGAAATCCACTCTAAACTGGTCATCAGTATTGCACCTTTGAAGTGTGTATGTGCTATTCACTGTTACGTGACTATGCATGCCAAGTGTAGGACAGCTGATATGCATTGGTATTTTAGGGCCTGTGTGTGTATGTACAAATGTATATGTGAAGTATTTAGCCAAAACCTAATTACGAGCTATTTCCATATTTTCATGTTGAATTTAGGCTTTAACTGATTAAGAGGAAGGATTATTCTGCATAATTACTCTCTATCTTCCTAGACTATTTGTTGTTGACTGCAAGGCAAAGCAACAAATAAGAGGCCTTCAGGTAGAAGAGAGCTTGTTATAATATATTATCAACAGTAGAATGTTGTTTGTAATATTGTCCCTGTCATTGTTCACTAATACTGGAACAGACACACAGTGGAGAAATAATCAAGTAAACAATTAGGTTATTTCAATTCCGGGTGTAGAATTTTCCTACTTCTACTATCAAAAATAATTTAAATGAAAACATTGAAGTGCAACCTACCTTACAAGCAGTAGTAACAGAGCAGCTAATGGTGCATAGCTCAGATTTTAAGAACAATTTTGCCTCCTGATCTTCACTCTCAGAGTTTGAGTGACAGGCCCATAGTTGAAGGAATAGTATGATTTAAGAATTAAAATATGTCACAGGGCTTAGAGTTTTGATCAGAGAAAATAAGCTTGCAAGACAATTTGCTTAATTCATGAACATTGTGTTTATGCAAAGACAGATGAATTTTTATTGTTGCTTGTATCTATTGACTTGCCAGCTATGTAATAGTATTAACAGAATGTTTGATTAAATATGTATCAGGAAAAAAATATTTTCTCCTTTATAGCTGAAATTTTGGTAAAAGGCATGGGGAACTGCCTCCTCTTTTTAGACAAAGCTAAGAATGCATGAATGTGACTACACATAGCTGACAAAGGCAGAGCATCTTTTTGAAAAGGGTCTGTAAATTCTTTCCCACAGAAGTCAACGAAAGGGTCGGTTGTCCTGGGCTACGTATTTCGTCACTTAAACCTAGTGGAGATAGATTACTTTGGATTGCGCTACTGTGACCGAAGTCATCAAACGGTGAGTAAAAGACAAAGCAGATTGGATTTTCCATCTGTAAACTTTTATCCTGTTTCTGGGGTTTGCTTATAGAGCATTAGATTGTCATGTTTTCACTTTCACTATTTCCTGACTCAGGTTTTTGGTAATAACTTCTTTTTATGTATTTGCACTGAAGTCTTGGAATAGCCATTGATAGGAACAGAATCAAATATTAAATTCTGTATGAGACCTTAAAAACAAAATGAAGAAAGTATAAATAGTACAAAATTATGATATAAAAGTAGGATTCATATTTTTTTGTTTTGTTTTAATGCTTTGCCATGAAGCTAGTGCTCAGCTGTGATGCTTCCCTGGTTGGCAGCTCTCTGTGAGATGGACCAGCAACAAACTGCTCCTGCTTTGCTTGGGGCTACTGTGCCAGGGAGACAGCATCCCTGTGTCGTGGACTGATGTGCTTGGGCTGCTTGCTGAGCTACTGTTTTGGAGTGTATCCCTTTACTGTGAAGGACACATTTGGCAGAATGTATTGTATGGTGTACTGGCTGCCTGTTTCCTAGTGGAACTCAGAAGTCAGGAAAGTGGTTGTGGACTTTGAACTCTGCTTGGATCAGCTGTTTCCTCAAGCCCCTACTCTGAGGAAGTAGTTCGTCTTGAGAGGGACCCACCAAGCATGGAGAGCTTTTTCCTCCAGGAGATTACAGTCCTTGGTGGGCAAGAAAATTGAAAACAGGGTGGGACATTTTGGCTGGAGCAGGCAGTGGCTTAGGGCAATGCTGTCTTGGGTGACATCCCAAAATGGCCTGTGAAAAGCTATAGCAGACAGATGGAAGGAACAAGGAGTGTTCAGTATCTGGGACCAGCACCCAGGGTGGCCTTCACATTACCTTCATTTTACAAAGGGCATAATGCCTGTCCTGTGGTTAAATTAGGTGAAGCACATGTTTTTACACAGTTCTGTGCTGGGAGTACGGCACAACTACCTGGCATTAAAAAATGTCATGCTTCCTGTAAAAATAATAAGTTGTTTAATTGACTAAATATTTGCCAATTTATTCTGTTTAGTTGAAGTATAGCATGTAGAGACTGAAGTCAAGACATTATTAGGAAGAGAGTATTGAATGCTATTAAGGAATATATGCAGCCCTACCTGATATTTCTTTATTTCTGCACCATAGCCTAGACCTTTGTAAATTCAGTTCCTTGACAAGCTTCAAGCTAAATTTAATTCCATGGGGTGAAAGACAGATTCAACTGTGAATTAAAAGGTATTTTTGATTTCCTGCAGAAATCAAGGTGTGGTTGAAGAGCAGATAGTTATTATTTGTTCTCAGAAGAGTTTCCTTGTTTTCTTTTCCCCTGTAGAGACAAATAAAATAGAAATGGCTATTACCGGGATCATTTCCAAAGGCACACATACTGTGTATTTAATGGTGTACATGGCATTATGAAAATAAGACAAGATTGCATCTCTTCTGTGAAAGGCTTAATGCATAAAGGCACATTTTAGGATGCATCCTGCTAATAGAATAGATGATTTGATTGTGTGGTACCAGTGCATTTTTTATTATGGTAGTGTGCATGAGCTGTAGGCCATTACCCCATTAACTCAGCCTCTTCAAATAGATATACAACCTTTTTGCCCTTTTCTCCTACATCATGCTCTAGTGGTGTAGTTTTAACATTAGCCTTACCCTAATTTTCTGTGCAGCCCATGATCAGCACGACATTGAGATTCTTGATTTCTCCATGGATTACAGAATCATAGAATCACCTAGGTTGGAAAAGACCTTCAAGAACATCAAGTCCAACCATTAATCTCATTTACCAAATGCTATCACTAAACCATGTCCCTAAGCACCACATCCACACATCTCTTAAATACCTTCAGGGATGGGGAGTCCACCACTTCCCTATGCAGCCCCTTCCAGTGCTTGACCACCCTTTCTGTGAAGAAATTCTTCTTAATATCCAATCTAAGCCTCCTCTGGTGCTATTTGAGACTGTTTCTTCATGTTCTATCACTTGTAACTTTAGAAAAGAGACTGACATCCTACTCACTGCAACCTCCTTTCAGGTAGTTTTAGGGAGCAATGACGTCTCCCCTGAGCCTCCTCTTCTCCAGACTAAACAACCCCAGTTCTCTCAGCTACTCCTCATGACTCGTGTTCTGTAGTCCTGCATTGGCTTCGTTGCTCTTCTCTGGATGTGCTCCAGAACCTTGATGTCCTTCTTGTAGTGAGGGGCCCAAAACACAGTGTTTGAGGTGTGGTCTTATCAGTGCCACCTACAAAGGGACAATTGCTTCCCTAGTCCTGCTGGCCACACTATCTCTTATGCAGCCCAGGATTTCCTTGGCTTTCTTGGCCAGCTTGGCTCAAAGCTTATGCATGTTCAGTTGGGTTTTGGCCAGCACCCCCAGGTCTTTTTCTGCTGGGCAACTTTCCATCCTCTCTTCCCAACCCTATACTGCTGCGTGGGGTTGTTACAACCCAGGTGCAGCACTGGGCACTTACCCTTGTTAGATATCATGCGATTGGATGCAGCCCATCGATCCAGACTATCCAGATCTCTCTGCAAATCCTCATGCAGATTATGAAAGTTTTCATCCCACCTCCCTCGTTCACCTGCTCTTGTCATGTCACAGGGATGTTGTTTGTACTAGCACAGATGAGGAGCTGTGGTCTTTATGTGTCAAGGCCTACTGGCCTGTGTCTTGCCTAGCTTCTGCACCGGTGGGCCAGTGTCTCTAGTGTGGTCGTGTTGCTGGTCCCCTGATGGAGTGCTGTATGCTCCCCCCGCCCACAGGTTTTCTTTGTGAGGGAGTCCCAGGTGCACGGGAGCGTGGTGCACACATCAGCTCTGTCCTGACATGCAGCTGGGAAGCCGCCAGGACGCACAACCAGAGACCACAACCGTGGGCCACGTCAGGGAGCGCACCTGCCCTGCCATGTCAGGGCTGCCACAGTGACCGCCGAGGCTGTGCTGCAGGCTTTGCACCTGGGCTGTGTTATGGCAAATGCTATAAAAATGCCTGCTGCTGTTGCTTGTCTGTATATGGGTAATTAAAACCTGATGCTGTTTCATCTGGGAAGCTCATACAAGAGTAAACGTGTGCTAATGTGTCAAGTTTTACATGCCTCATGATGGTTGTTGCTAGCCTGTTATTTTTAGTGAAATCTTGTAACATCTTAAGAATAAAAGGGAAAGGTTCCATGAAACAAGCACCACCTTGCACTGCATCTGTAAACGTGCATTCAGTTGTACACTGAATATTGCTAAAACACTCTGGGTTGTTGTGGGAATTAGCCCTGCAGTGGCTGTCAAGAAACACAGATTTGAATTTTGGACTGGGAACGTTTTGGTTTGGCCAGAGTAGGTTTCCTGAGGGAAGGGGAAAAAAATTACCTTTTTGATTAGTTTTAAAACTGTGCTCCTGAGTTATTTTCAGACTGAAAAATGTGTTTGGAGTTTTGGCCACTTATTAATACGTTGCTCATGGTGGGGAATATTTCATTATTAACCCTGTCAATTTTCTTTTTGGTAATACTATATATATAATAGAATGGCAAATAAAATAGGGTGGGTAAAAATATATATTTTATAGAACATAAACCAGCCACAAAATATTTCTTTTTAATTTTTATTAAGGGCTTAAAATAATGTTTTTAGTTATTTTCAGCATTAATTTTGCATGCTTCAGCACTTCCAGGTGGTCTTTTAAGTGCTGTATTGGTGAACTACCTCTTATGTGGGTGGTATCATCATTATTTTAGTAGTACCTGGAGCTCTAATCAGGGGATAGGGTTTCACTGTGCTATGTAGGGTACAAATGCATAACATTAGAACTATCTGTTTCTGAACAGTTAACAAACTAATTAGCAAGTGAGAGAATGCTGAATGCAAAAAAAAAAAAAAAAAAAAAAAAAAAAGATTGTCAGAACTGGGTGTTACTGCTAGGATCATGAGCAGTGAATAAAGCATAAGTTGGATGACACTGTCTCTAAGGTAGTGTTACACAAATTTATCTTTATTGACATTCCAGGTACCCTCAAACTCTCCATGTGAAAAGACCAGCATTTAATTTGCAAAATATGTGAATGAATGTTAGGAATTGCCTGAATACTTACTTTCTCCATGAAATGCTTAAGCTATATCTATCTTGTGCTCTGAATAAGGCTGAAGTCCTAAGAAAAAAAAAACAATAAAAAGTACCTTGTAATAATTAAAATATAATATTTAATAATTTATTTAAAATCTTACAGTATGAAACTGACAGAACAGATGTGTTGAACTAATACTATTTGTTGTCTGTAGTGTTTCCTAACCTCTGAGTGCTGTTTGACAAACTTCACAGTGCTTTTTAATGTGGTGTATTAGTATGTTTTTTGCTAAAAATACTTTAAAGAAAAAACAGTTTTATTTTTGTGTATTTTTTGTATATTTCTTTTGTGTATCACTGGATTTCTCAGTTTGTCTCATCATCAGTCCTAGCCCTTCACCTGAACCTTTTGCATTGATGTATGGACTGCAGACACTTAAGTTGTGCTGAAACCAGATGCAGCCTTGATGTAGATGGTCGGCTGGGAGCTGATGAATTGGGCATTTCTGTCTTCTGTCTCATCTGTCAGAAATAGAGGATATTGTTCCCTGTCTGGTATTTTCAGTCAAGACAGAGTCTGTGTTGCAGAAGCTGATGGTGGCTTAGGAAACAGTCCTGCCTTTTACTCTCGCATTGCGTTAGTGCTTGGGAAAACCAGGGCCTTGTGATTTACCTCTTCTTTAGTGGAGGAGCAGACAAATGCTGGGTGAGTCAGTGCTGGGAGGCACATACAGGTCCCCTGCCTCTCTCATGTCCAGCTCCCCTCTTAATGCAGCTCCCAGGTGTTCCCCATGTGCTGCTGCCTTTGTGGCATCCCCAGTGTGCCTTAGGATAGTTCTGCTAATTACTGCTTTGGTAGGAGGCCAATATTTTCTTCAGGCACCTAAAAGAGAATGGAAATGTCAATTTTAACACACAATATCTCAGGAAACGCTGAGCTGCATTTGATGAGGTAAAGGGTACGTTTGAAGGCCGAAGTCGTTCCCTTGTCAAATCACAAAAGCATGTTGAAAAGTCATGCTACTAGAGCTTCTTTTACAAAGAAAGATTTTGGAGCTCACCTTATTGCAAAAAACTAGACAGTCACAAACATTTTAAATGTCCCCTGATACGTATGTTTTTTTTTTTCCCCAGAAGTCTGCCTGCAGTCTCACACTGGCCAGATTGCCACCATACATTCTTTGCTGCACTCTCTCGATAAATCTGCTTAACCTAAAGCTGCTGGAAACATGTCTGCATTGTACCGCCGGCTGTCATGCAAATATCATTCTTTTCTTCTCCAATGTAATGCTAATCTGAGCTGTTATATTCACAGTGTACAGGATACTGATGTTCTTTTGGAGCTCCAAAGGGAGAAATACAAAAACAGAAAGCATTATCACCATGTTAATTCAGCATCATATCCAAGCTAATTTCCCCGGCCCCAGTTAGAGTGTGCTGCTGTGCTACCCATGCATACTGCTTCAAGATCTGGACTGAACACAAGATGGGCAGTGCTGTATCTCTGTACCATGCATCCACTGTGTATTGTAGATGTATTGTATCTGTAGCTCTGAAACTGAACTTTCTACTGAAAATTGGTGTGCTGTGGTCAGACCAGCTGTGGTGAAGCTGAGCACAGCAGCCAGTGCCATGAACTCTGCAACCTTGCTGTGCCACACCCCAAGTGTGTTTCTAGATCCATCCTGAATGATTAATAAAGTAATTGCAGTGTCCTCAGACTGACGAGTTATTACACCAAATTGGGAAGGGTAACAGATCGAGCAGACTGCATGTAACTTAACTGTAGAAAAAAAGACACAATTTTAAAACATCCATTTGCCACTGAAAACATTTGTTCTATAGGGCATTATTGTCACATTATGTATTGTATATTTTGATCTCAAGAGCTTAGAAAAACAGGTGAATTGTAATTAGCCTGTTTTTTTTGTTTTTGTTTTTGGTGTGGATTTGACATTTGTCCATAGGGATGGTAAACTAAGTTATCCAAAAAGAAAAAGACTAGTGCTTGCTAAAATAGACTTAGGAGCCAATAAAAATAAAATGGAAGCTGATAATATTGATTAGAAGCTAGAAATTGTAGCAGATATTTAATGGATTGAAACAACCCAGACAAAGCTGGTGGTCAGCTGAGTTAAAGGTGGTTGAGCTTAAAGAGTGAGCTTTTGAAATGTAGCAAGATCAACATGAAACTCGTACTGGTGCAGATTTAATTCTAGGTATAATTTAATTTCATATTCTAATAAAAAAGATAAGTGTTCTATACATTTTTGTATGTAGGAAATACCCACATATGATGTATGTGGGTACTATATGGGTGTAGGTGTATATACATGTACCTATATATAATGTGATGACTTACACATTTACTATATATGAGCAAAGAACTTTTTTTGTTTTCAGACTTATTAATGAGGTTACCCGGATGTCTTCAGTTTAGCCGATCTAGATTGTTTGCACGGAACGTTTGCGGGAAAATTGACAAAATCATTTTGATTGCTAATGTCTTAAATTATGGAAGAATCATGACAATTTCAGGTCATAATCAAAAAATACCAGATTATCTCTTAAAAGATGTGTTTTTTTCTGTTTTAAATGTGAACAAAAACTGGCACATGTGACATGGTACAGCTTCATAAGAATCTGATTGAGACAGCTCGTGATTTAGTCTGAAGTTGATAGATTTCTCTCCACCAGACACTTCATTGATTGATACCACAGCAAACATTTCAACCTAGTTAATATTTTATTTCAAGCATGTTCATGGAATTTGACCCAAGTTTAACCTTATGCAGATCCAAGAAATGATGATTCCAGATTCACAGAAAGATGTTTACACCCATTTAAAAATCATGAAAGACTTCATGGTGCATGGATGTATACTGCTTACACAGTTTTGTCTCAGTTTAAAATCTTCATATGGGAGCCAGATCTGTAAAAGTACAAATGACAATATAGCCCATCTATTCTTATATATGCTGTACTTTTTTCAGTATATTGTTTTTTCATAATTCCTACCTGTAAATTAAATATGAATCTTTTCATTTCATTGTATATTTATCATCAGTCTTAGTAAATAGTAACTCCTTAAATTGTTCTAATATTAAGTGGTCTTTGTAAATAACAGCAAATTAAATTTAGTAAATGGATAGTTTCATTGATTAGCACTACTTAGAAATACTGTGAGCTTTTTTTTTTTTTTTTTTTTCCTCCATTTCTTCTGTGAACATTGAATTCCCCTTTCAGATGCACAGAATTTATTACCTGCAGCTGGATGGGTAAATGCTGGGATCTCCCCCTGTTTGCAGTAGTGGGGAGTTGCTTATAAGCCAGATAACCCTTGCTGTGCATGCAGGAGAGACACAGGTGGTGAATCACTGGGAATTGGAGAGCTGTCTGCAAAACAGAGCGGCAGGTTTGAGCTACTTTGGCATTCACGAATGCAAAGTTTATTGTCAGCACCTGCTGTGCAAGTGTATTGGATTAATGAGACTGCTCATTTTTTCTTTTCTCTTGAATCTTTAAGAATTTGCTCAAAACTATACCCAACAGTATTCATGTGTGTATACAAACCTTCAACATGTTTCTAATACACAATATTACGTATGCATGCCTATGTATGCTAAGAGGGCTCTGTTGTGGTATTTCTGGTTTTATGAATGTTCCCATCTTTATTGTCTAATGTAGACTTGAAAATGCCTTTTCATTAACCATGAAATTCCATTCATCTTTGGCTTGTAAATAAAAAGTTAGAAATCCCCTTGTGCTCCTCCCACCCCTTGCATTCTTCAGGAAAATGCTGGCAGCCTTGAAAATAAGTAGCTACGAAGTGATTTTAAGCATCGTTCGTGGCATTACCACAATGCTAGATACTTACAGGTGACACAAGACAGACTAGGGCCTTAACTCATCTCCAACACATTCTGTCCCAGCAATAATCCAGTCCAAGCTGAACTGTTTCACCTCACCTACACAGCACATGGACGTAGAGGCCGATGGTACCCTTGCAACAGCAACTTGTGGCAGCTGATGCTGTGTTTCCTTAGAATGAGTAGCAGCAAGCTGTCTCACTGTGATGAGGGCTCAGGATGCAGTTCCTCCTCCTGACTCAGATTGAGGGGAGAGAAAGGAAGTGTTTGTCTATACAAATAACAAGATTTGTTCCCTCTCCTCTCTTCAGATTCTCTCTGAATGTGATTTTTGATATTTCCTGCTGAATTCTGTACAAGGAATATAACTGGTGTTATAAGTCAAGAACAGCATAGTGAGAATTAAGATTTATAATACAATCAACCCCTCTTCTGTATTATCTGTTCATGTCCATATAGTCTACAGTCTTCAGTTAAGTGGCTAAATTCTGTTTTATCTCAGCCAGTGAATGATATGATTAGAAGAGAAGGTGACGTCAAGATTACTGAGACAACCAGAAATCTGTAACTGTTCAGTGCTTCACTTGGAAACTTGAGTGATGATCCATAAATATAAATTGTTCACAAATAATGTATCTGTACAAGTAAAGTTAAACTGCAAAGAAGCCTGTAAGACAACACACCTTGAAGCTGATTTCAGTTTACTTAAGGAAGGACAGAATAACAAAGAGTTATTCTGTCACAGATTTTGATCTGATTTTGAAACAGCATAATTTTGGTCTCTAGTGATGTAACATAAAACTCTCAATGATAAGTGAGTTTGACAGTGTTTTTTTTTTCTATTGTGATGCCAGTTTTGGGAAGAGGGGTGTTCTGTGGCCAGAAGGTGTGCTGCAAAGTTATTTTGCAGTTCTTTCTGTCTGTTTACATTGAAATCTCTTTATCATCCTATTGTGCTAGCCCAGATTATTTCTGACAAAGAGTTCCAATAGGATGTTCGAACAAGTGTAACAAGTTTTTCTTTCCTTCCTGCCTTCTGTTGAGGTTAAGAGGATTTCTATTAGCATAGTTAGTGGATGTAGTCAATACATGTGTTGAACATTTTTTTTCCTTCAAAATTTAGGAAATCTGAAGTGTTTGCTCCTAAATGTATATCCTTGTAAAGCTGTCAATCTTGAGTGCTGAGAGATTGTTTAGGGGTAAGAGTCAAATATAAGATATCCATCATTTGCAAAGTACTATCCTAATTATTTTGTTTCAAAATGCTGCTTTCTGAATCAATGGTAGCTCTTACAACCTTACTTTATGGCACTTCTTAAAAAACATTCTTGGATTGAAATGGCAATGTATTACCCCTAGAGCAAGAACAGGGCACATAGCTGTTTTTATTACAGATGGATCAGCAGCTAATGGAAGTACTTTGTTTTCATGTTTCTTTTTTCTTCTCTCTTTTTCTTTTATTTTCTTTTTTTTTTTCCCTTCAACATAAATATAGTTGTTTAAAACCACTTACTCAGTTACTTCCTTGAAATGTTCTGCTCAAGTCCTCTGTAATGTTTTTCCCTGTCTTCTTTGTTACTCTTTCTGATAGTGAAATCATTTAGTCCAGAGAAATTCAAAAATATTTTTTGATTGACCTTTTCGTTTTTTATTCTTTACATTATTATTATTTTTTTTTTTGGGGGGGGGGGGGGGGGGAGGAGGAGGGAGGGAAGAAGGAAGGGAGTCCAGTAAGGGGTTGTTCTATTCATTGATACATATAGTTCCTTAGTTAAAAAAAACAACGTGTAGGTATGAAGGGAGTAAATTCAAGCTGCGGCAGTTTTCTAACAGCTTTATTCTGCAGCATTTGTTTCCAGTGTTTTAAGAAAGTATGCCAATCTTAGCTAGTCCAAAAAGTTTCTGTATGAGGGAAGAGGACTGAAAAAAGCAAAGACAAGAATGACAAGAATGGTCTTGGCTGCTGCCTCTGCACTTTTGATCAATAACTGAATCACAAAATGCCAAGCAAAGGAAGAAATAAGTAACTGAAGTGATTACAAGAGCAGGGTGTTCATCGTGCCTGTGACCTATGTAGCCATAATGGGCAGTATGCAGCTGGTCTGCAGAACAGTAACAGTAAAACTTTTATTAGAAGTTTGATTAAGTCAGGGCAGAGTAATCAGTGAGCAAGTAGTGTCTGTTGATCAAGTAGTAGGGGAACCCTTGTAACAGTTCACCCCTCTGTGGCATATTTAGCATGCCTCCATCATCTGTGATGCAAACAACTGCTTCCATAAACCTGGTGGAAGAGGCTCCGTGCCCTCCCTCCCTGGGTGATGATTTCCAGGCATATCCTTCCCAAGCTACTGGAAGCATTTTCCTAAAAATCAAAACTTATTTTCCATTGCTTCCAGTTGAAGCAATTTCTGCACATCCTATACTTAGTGGGCACAAAGAAAAATTGATTACTGTGTTCTTACAGGAATTTCGTAGTTGTAGTAGGAGTGTTGTTATGCCTGTTCTTCCCTACAATCTTTATTTTATTTTTTTTCAGAAAAGAAATGTAGTGCCTTCATTCTTTCCTTGTTGGTCTTGTCTTACTTGCTTTGCTGTTGCTGTTACTTCAGAGTCATCCTGCTTATGTTAATCTCACAGGAAGAAAATACAAAGGTTGTGCGCAGCAGTGTGCTAGCTGCCTTGGATAACATAGACACCAAAATGTACCTTGTGTGATACTTCCCTAGAGCCAGCTTGGTCCGGAGCCTGAGATGGGGGCTTCTTAGCAAAACATTTCTTGTAGGAAGACCATTACTTCTAGAGAAGATATGTAACATTGGACTTGCATAATTGCAGTTACTCTTTCTTAATTTTCCATGTAAGTGACTATCTTCCATCATCTGTCTCACAGTACTGGCTGGACCCTGCAAAGACCCTTGCTGAACATAAGGAGCTGATAAACAGTAAGTATTCAATTCAAACTTAAAGAAGTTATCTGAAAGTGAAGTAACAGAGGCAATATTCCACAGATGTACTGTCCAACATCTCTGTCCTAGTCACAACAGCTTGATAGTCCATGAACTAGTTTATTGCTACGGTTCATAGCTTTATCAAAATTTCACACAGATTGAACATGCCGTCATTTTATGATAACTTGTGTAATTAGTGTCCAAAGATTTCTGTGTAATTAAATTTTACTTTAGAATAATAAATGGTGCTATCCTTAACTTGTATATGTAGTTTCACAGTAGCTGTGAAAACTCCTATACCGTACCTTACCATAATCAAGTCAGATTCCATTTTTTCTTATGAAAGTAAAAGTAGTGTTTCACACTGATAGTAGGGCATCTGCTCTTGCTGCCGCTCTACAGATGACACAGATGTAACATCTGTTACTTGTATTATAATTAAGTAATATAAAAAGATTATTTTACTTTAACAAAAGTTTGGAAACCTTCTATAAAATATAAAAATATGTGAGAAGTGGAACATATGTGGAATAAGTGTGGCTGTAAGAATCATGGTCCTGAGTTAACTGAATCTTTCTGGAGAATAGTATTTTTAAAAGGTGAAATAGAAAAGATTTTCAAGTATTTGTTAATTAAGGTGGCACATAATTAAAGCTGCTCCATAAGATGATCAAAAATACTCAAGCAATTAGTATTTGTTAATAAAAATACTCCTCTTAGCTTTTTTTTTTTTCCCTCCTGTAGTGAGTGCAGCTTTGCTGTGTGGAAGCGGTAGGTTTTTTTGCTGATTTCATGTTTTATGAACTATTTAGATAGGCTTCTTTGTAGCTGCTTTGTTGCAGCTGGTAACAATTCTTAACAACTACCACTTCATAACAATTCACTTTCACACTTTCTTACTTCTCTGCAGCTGGACCCCCATATACTCTGTATTTTGGCATTAAATTCTATGCGGAGGATCCATGTAAACTTAAAGAAGAAATAACAAGGTACAGTATTTGGACGAGAATGTGGTTTTGTTGTTTTCAGGGTAGCAAACTCTTCAGGCGCATATTGTTATGGTGTTGGTTTTTGCTTGAACATACGGACATCTT
Source organism: Anas acuta (assembly GCF_963932015.1). Taxonomy (NCBI): domain Eukaryota; kingdom Metazoa; phylum Chordata; class Aves; order Anseriformes; family Anatidae; genus Anas; species Anas acuta. The sequence continues at coordinate 56,167,155 of NC_089017.1, read as the reverse complement.
TGCTTCAACATGTATAGGAAGAGAGTTATGACTAACCTCACAACTATTTTGGAAGACCAGGATGAAAAGGTACTCCCTGCTGCATCATAAAACATGGGGACTTGGCATGCTTCTTTTTTTCTTCTTTCTTTTTCTTTTTTTTTTTTTTTTAAAGGATTGAATTGCCCTATCTGTACATGTATTGTGCAATAGTGAAGTTTAGAGTTTACTTGGATTTCTAAATACAAATACAGGTAATTTTCTTCTTTATTGGTTGTAGCTTAAATTCCAACTGTTTTTCAAGAGGATTTGTGTTGATCTTTCTAAAAATATGTGAAGGAAATTGAAGAGCTGCATGGTTTTGATTCTTTTAACCAAGCGTGGCCTCTACAAAAATGGGGATGCACACAGTATATATATATAGACGTGTTCACATACCCGTGCACGCGCACACGCACGCACGCTTGCTTGAACTTTCACAGACAGGGTTTTCTGTTTGCTTTGTTTATGAAAGATCTTAGACAATTAGCTCATGTTCAAAAAGAATTTTGATAGGTAGGTGGTCAAAATTAGTGTGCTGACTTGCATTAATAAACGCCAAAACATTTCTTTTGATGCCCTAGGAATATGACACAGGAGAACTCATTAGAATAAACACAGGGTTTTCAATTTCTACTAATCAGAGGTGGCAGTTTTTGCAGCATGGGCAGAATATTTGTCTTGTACTAGGATGAGATTTTTTTTTCATGCTGCCACTGCAGGAACAGAATATAACAGGACTGATACTAGCCTGGTAAAAATAATAAATACTGTGACTTTGCAGCTGAAAGTGTGTAAGCTGACCATGGTATTAACCAGTATTACTGCCTCTCTGCTGTGAAAGTTTGTTGTAGTTCTCCTGTACTTTTCCAGACCGCTTTCAACCTTGCTCACAGGGAAAGAAAAATGGTCCTGGGGGTGGAGCTTTGGCCACAGAACCAGTTGTGATTGCTATTCGGGATGCATACGGATTTCTGTCTGTGAAATGACTGGGTAAATTTTCAAAAAGTGTTTCTGTTTTTCTTGTCATAAGATCAATCAGTGATTCACAGTGCTAATTAGATGTGCAAATGTAGTCACTAAATATTTTGGCGTGACTGGTAAGCCTCCGTTTGTGTCTGAACAGTGTTGGGTCACGCGAAATTTGCACCTCAGAAGGTACAGAGGAAAGGCAAAAGAAAATGGTTCATTTATGTCTGTGCTCTTCAATAGAGCCTGATGAAGATAGCCAAATGCCATCAACATTTCTGAACATTTATTCCCTTACACTCCTAAGCATTGGAAAGGAGATACGGATTTTCAGAAAAAATTCTGCACTAAACCCATACTCTTATGCTTAAGAGAGATTAAAGGCCTTCCTTTTCTTTATAATAGTAATTTTCTGCCAAAGTGTGTAATTCCAGTGATGTGCTAACCATGTTTCTTTGGAGCGTGTATTTGTTATTTTAATGGATATGAGTGTGGAGTCTGTTGTTATGAGATGTTAATGATCTGTGGCATTACATGATTACTATTTGCAAATAATGAAAACCTGTCAAATTTGTAATTGCTTCCCAGCAAAATCTAATTTTAGCTTGTAGGCAAAAGCTAATGCTGAGGTGATACCTATTAACATTTATTGAATGAGTTTGCTAGAGTGAACTTGTGCTTAGGCACTATTATGTGCACATGACAAACATGACAGCGCAGAAGGTGAGAGTGCTTTAGCAACAAGTTTGGACAAAAGGCCTCGTTCCGTGAGGAGCTTACCTGCTTCAGTGGGAATTGAGATCTTCGGTTTGCATAAATCACTCAAGAAATTAATAACTATTAATTCTTGGCTCAGACTCTATTTTTTTTTTATTATTTTTTTGGGCAGTTTCTTGCTCAGTTTTACTTTGAGACAACAATATGAGAATGCAGACCTATAGATACCCGCGACATGAAAAAGACATTGATAGCATCATTTGTTCTCAAACTGCATTGTAGAGCTGCAGAAGTGCTAGCAGAAAAATGAGTGCATATCAGAAAAACATTTAATGTTAAAAGGAAGATTCTCAGTGCTCCACAATAAATGTAAAATCTTCTTAGTCATCATCATCAGTCATACAGGGATAATTTGTCTCAATGGGACTGTTGAGCATTAGCTAGAATTAGTACTGAGGTATTGCTTAGATAGAGAAAACACTTAGAGTGTATGTACTTCATGTTTTCTAACACTGCCAAAAAAAAAAATCAAAAAAAAAATGTTATTCAGGTCCGTGGCCCTTAGAGGTGGAGAATGTTAACCATTTTTTTGATGATTGGCATTCTTGCTGTAATGTCTGGCACTGCACACATGGTAGGGTATCACTAATGAGAAAGAAATTAGCATCCTTAAACAGAGGATCATCTGGGCTGATCAAGTCTAGTAATTTTGAATGGATCTTAAATGATTTTGTGGATCAACTGTCATATCACTTGCAGTTTGCAAACTTCCCTGAGATCACAATAACCGCTCTTTGAACTTGCAGAGTGTTTCAAGGTGCTTTCATAAGTAACCTGTGCTAAAACAGAATAAGTTAGTTGCAGTGTAGCTAAATGTAAATCAAACTGAGTTGGTGAGTAGTAAGAAAGCCATATGCACCTGTGGATGACCATTTTTTATTTAAGAAGCTACCTCTTCAGTGTTGATTTTGTACAAAGCTGGTGCAAGACATTTGTTTAAAATGGTGTGAAATGCTGTGTAAATCTGTTGCAGTAAAAACACACAAAGCCTATTGTATAAACGGATATCCTATAATGAATATGGCGAATTCCAAAACCAAACAGAGCCTTTGTATGATGGCATGTTTCCTTCTGTATTACTTTTCCTATTTTTTTTTTTTTGCGTGTTGTTTCACTGTAAGTGCAGCATTTGTAAAACGGGAAGTTGTGGCAAATGTAGATACTTGTGTTCAAATGGTGTGATATCTGAGTAATTTGTCTGACATGCTGAACAGGCACACTAGAGACTGACAAAGCAGCTTCTAAGGTGTTTGGTTTGCATTTGAGGTAATGGCAGAAAGTAAAAAGACACTACCTACTTAAATGTCATCAGTTAAAAATACTCTTTTAAAACTTCGGTATTATCTTGGCTTCTCTTATGTTGCTGATTTGAGATTTGGTGTGGATTCTCTTTGAGGCCTGCATGTGTGCTTCATCAAGTGTTGAAGTAGGTTGTGGTTTTGAAAATTGCATTTTAGCTTTGCTATGTCTGTTCAAAGGCAAGGAGTCCCCCATGCTGACAGATACGAAGAGCTGTTGATTATATGCTCACCTGTTTTTTCACAAGGGAATGGACTCAATGAAATCCGCTGTTTCTTCCGCTAGACTTGTTATTCTGGTATCAGAGGAAACCTTTGAGTCAAGAGGTGTTGAGTTCTTCTGAATGGTGATCCACTGATCAGTGGCCAATTGATAGATTTCTTATACTTTTTTTTTTTTTTTTTTTTTTTTTCAGGTTTCTAGCCCTCTTTGCAGCTTCCTGACTGCTCTATGAAAGTCTAAAGAGAGAAATTACATTTTTATGAGAAAATTATTTTTATCTACATGATGCAAGCAGATGGGAAAACTGCAGGGTTCTCCCTTACCTGTGTTCTTTCACTAGGTTAACCTTATTTATCATTTAAAGGTCAAAAGGAGAAAAGTAATTCAGATGCAAAATACAGTTTTTGACTGTCATATAGTTATGCTGTGTGGTGTGTCATCAGTAAAATGGAAGATGATGAAACATTATGTGGTGCAGCAGACGCAATATTGAAATAATAGTTTTGTGTTCTCTCTGTGTTTTAGGTATCAGTTTTTCTTGCAGGTCAAGCAAGACATCTTACAGGGCCGCTTGCCTTGCCCAGTCAACACTGCAGCACAGCTGGGAGCATACGTAATTCAGTGTAAGTTCCTCTGGCCAACTGCAAGCTTCTCTTTGTTAAGCCTGTATTATGATTCATTTAAGTGTTACTTGAGGACTTCACTAACATGTTAGGCACCCATTTCAGAACAGAACAAAGCTAATGCGATTGATTTCAGCTATAGAACTGTAAAGAGAGAAACATTCTGAACAGATTACGTGGAAATCATTTGGAAACTAACACAAAAGAAACTGGGAAGCCAGTCTGCTGACTATGCCAAACAGAACAGTTTTTACCTTGCTTAGGGATACCTTATTTTGTACTTTCAACCTTATGACTTTACGTAGCATATGGAGTATGTGAAAAGCACGTCTTTTTCTGTGGTGTATTTTTTTTTTACTTCATCACAAAGCTTACAGATTTGATGGGGTATTGGCAGCCTCCAGCCACAAAGTGTGTCAAATAAAAGAATCTTTCAAAATTACATTATGTCAATATGAATATGCCTCTGCTTGAAGGGAGGATATGTTTTGACCTGAAGTGGAGAATTTTAATCTACCTGTCATTTTTCTGCATTCAGTGGATGTTACATCCTCTGCATTTGATGGAACTAACAGTCATTTAGAAAGGAGCTGTCTGTCTACCAGCCAGCTATTCCTTTCACACTGCAATTCAAGCTCATTATTCAAATACAGTCAGTAACCAAAAATCATATGATGAGCCACACTGCAGCCTGAGTCTATAACTTGTTAAATTTATATTTCTTGTGTGTGATTTGAATTAAGCAAAGATTATTTGCATTACTGGTATTCCAAATGTGACTCAACACAGTACGGCATTAAAAAATGGACCTTGTTTCATTTGCATTTCAGAATAACAAGGCAGAATAAAATAACTTGTATGTGAAATATGAGTAGGCAGTATGCAGAATTTCACAGTGTATTCCATGGATTGTGGAAAAGCTAAAAATTCATGCAATTTTTGTTTTTATGAAATTATTTTTAACTAACTTTTCACCATATAAGAAAAGTGACACATAATTCTCTGAAAAAACTGTACTTCTCACATTACTGGCATATATGCCTTCCCTGAAACTATACTGCATGTGTGAAGCATCTTGTTTGTATGATTCATATCTCAGATATTCTATTGGAAAAAAATGAGGAAGCTCATGTGAGAGAGGGAAGATAAAGTATGACAAAAATTAGATGTTGTGGGTTAAATATAGTCCTGGCATCAGTAAATGTACATTCCTATTGGCTCTCTAAAAAGCTTACTATATTCATTTGTTTATTGCTGTTATTATTTAGGGCTTCCAAGTGTTTAATTTATGTAAATTGACAACTGAGAAACATTCATGTCAGATACTTAAAATATCAACTTAATGCATTAGCACAGAGGTCAATGGTTTCTCTGAGTTGTGTGCCAGCCTCTGTTTCTTTCTTTTCCAAACCAAGATGGTTTTCCTGTTGTGGAAATTCAGTAATGGCTGAGAACCTGCTTCTCTAGGGGAGTCATTGGATCTATCAGCTGCCAGGCTTAGAAGAAGCCCAGGGGACATGTGGTCTTCCAGAGTCCTCTGGCCAAATCCTGCTCCAGCCACAGGCCCTGCTTGCACCATTCAGGTTGTGCCTGGGTGTCATCTCTGGTGTCTGTGCAGAACCTGTCCATAGCACATCAGTCATTTTCCTCCTTTCATGGCAAAGACTGCAGACTATTACAGTGATGATGGTGCAAAAATCAGCACCTATGGCACAGTTTGCAGAATATACCAGTTCTGGGTTTTATCCTGATTTTTTTTTCCCATTGGCAAAACTGAAAATTTTGCTGTTGTAGTTGGCCTGCTGTTCCTGTTACATGCAAGAACCATATTGTTTTTGTGGAGATATTTTGAGAAACATCTGAACACCTCTACTGAGCAGATCACTTTCTTGATCTAGAAACTATTAAAATCTAGAAATAAATGTGAGTTATGAGATGACTCTCTTTCTTCATGGCTCTTGTAGCCTCCATTTGGCTATGTTTTTTCCTTCTGTATGTTTTTTCCTTCTGTGGAGACTGGATAGAAACCTTCAGTGAAGGTTTTCTCATAGAAGCCCAATTTATGCTGCTTTTACCCAGTTTATAGAAAAACAGAAATATTAATTTCATGAGGTTTTCTCAGATAGATATGAATATAAAGATCGTTAGAAGAGAGTTCTGAAAAAGGTACACGCGTATTTAATAATTGTATAGCAATGGGTAAATTAATCTGAGCAACGTATGTGAATTCAAGGTTGTTTCAAAGAAAATTATATTGTCTACTAATTGATTTTTTTTTCCTTTAGAAATATTAAATTAGGAAATTATTTTGATTTAAAAAATTAATTTCATGTTCAGAGAATATATTGGTATTTTATTGAAGACTGAAGTCTTGTATTTCCTTACAAGAAATGATACTTACCTGTAGAAGAGCCTACTTCCAGGTATTTTGGGATATTTGTCTCCATACCCATGATGACATTTCCATTAAAAGTCCTAGCAGCAGTATGGATCAGTTCTGTCTTTAATGTTACAGCATATCATGGGGGCATAGATATTCCAAAAAACTAGGCTTTACTCCTCCACCTGTTTTACATATGCTGCCAAATAACATATGGCATCAAAATTCAATGTTGCTGGCTTGATGAGTTCAGATTTAGTCCTGTAGAAGTGGTACATTTCCTGTCAAAACTTCCAGCTGTTTGAACCTTCCGTTTCTCTTTAAAAATGATTGAATACATGCTTGTTTGCTTTTATATGGGCTATTATGTACAGTTCTATACATAAACCGAAGGGTATTTTCTACTTTTCTTCTAAGGAAAGGTAGACTTCTGAATTTTTGACTGATTGCATAGTCAATTTACAGTCACTTAGAAAGAAGCGGATTAGCACAAATAGGTGTATTAGGTAACACATTTTTTGGTTAACATAAAACATTGAAAGTGTCTAACCCTTTTTCTCTTTTTTTTTTTTTTTGCATTTCAGCTGAGCTGGGAGACTACGACCCTTATAAGCACACTGCAGGTTACGTCTCAGAGTACCGCTTTGTTCCAGACCAGAAAGAAGAGTTGGAAGATGCCATAGAACGGATTCACAAAACTCTGATGTAAGAATTCAGTACTGTTGGGAGCTTTGCAGGTAAAATCAGATTCAAAGATGCTTGGTAGGTAGGAAGAGGGAGCACCTTGTTGTGCAGAGGCTCAAGAAAAGAGCACAGAGCATCCAGTTGTGTTATTCAGGAACAGCAAACATTTTCCATAGTTGCAGTTATTATTTTAGAAACCAAATAATAAAATGGTTGGAAATAGGATATTTATCAGGCCTTGGTGTTGATGTTTGTGAACCAGCAGTTTTAATAGCACTTCAATTTCCTCTTAGTTTGTAGTGCAAGAGAATGAAATCAAAATCTTTTGACATCTTTGAGTTCAGTTCCTTGTTTCAGGTCAGGTTTCCTCCATAATTTTGAACAAGTTGCTTACTATGCACATGCCTCAGTCTGCTGTCTTTAAAATGGGTATAATAATATTTCTTTTCTTAGTACTGCCCTGTGTATTAAAATAATGAACTGTTAGGACAAAAATACGTTTAATGCAATAATGTGCAGAACTTGGTACAATGAAGCCTCTATTTTCTTGCCAGATCCTTAGCTGGGGTAATGAAGGAGTGCTTGTAGCAACCTGCATGAATCTTTGTAGCAGCAGCTCACATTGCAGGAGGTACCAGGAAAGCAGTTTGTATGCCCACAGTTTAAGCGATAAAGTCAGTTGCAACATCTGCATGAATTAAAGAGTCAGTTTTGTTTTACAAGCATAAAGTACTTTCATTTTATTAACCAACATATCTTATGTAAAACGTATTGGCAGTGGCCAATATAACAGATTCTATGGTAAGGAAGAATGTATGATTCATAAGAAAAAAAGCAGCATCTAGAAACAGTCATCAGGCAGCACTGAATAGCTCAGGGAATTTGTAGTGCTCGTCTGGAGACAAAAAGCAAACAAGTTCCAAAACTTTACATGAAACCTTAATGTAGTGGGAACAGAGGATATCTGGTGGGCCTCAGAGGAATTCTGATTTAAACTGAACCAGGCACTACAGAAGTTTGCAGACATCAAAAATGTACCTGAAAACATTTCTTTTGTGACAGGAGAAGCAGCTCTTTATGAGAAGGAGCTGAGAGAGCAGAAATAAGACAGACTTATGGTATTTGGCAACAGCAGCTGTTGAAGAGATTGTAGGAGGAGAATGTTATGGTTACTGGAGACAGGACAAAGGAGAACCAAAGAGATCTGAAATAGATATATCAGCAGACCTGAGAGATTCACACAATCCCAACTTAACCTTGGTAAAAGTTGGAAAAGAGGTTGATTCTGTGAGCTTCAGCTCTCCATCTTCCCTGTACTGGAACAATAATCACCTTGGACATGAAACATCCAAGGTTGAAATATGGACATGAAACATCCAAGATCTTTGACATACTGGGTAATCTCTGCCTGATGGTGGGCCCCAAGTTGCTGCTTTGGCTTTCAGTTGATTATCTGTCAGACTGCAATTTGTGCATAAAATATTTCTTGATTACTTGTAGTATGAAGCCAAACTATAAGGACAAGTAGTAGATGCACTGCATTGCCAAACAAATAAGGAGGGCAAGATAAGAACTAGCATCCTTTGGTCCCATTAATTCTGTAGTTGCTTGGAGAGGGAAAATATAGCAGTTTCATATGGAAGTTGGAGAAAAGAACGTAATTTCCAGTAAAGAATTTGTGGAAAGCAGTGCCAGAAATTTAGCCTGTACAAATGTAGCTTAAATGCTATATACACATGCAGAAGGTCTGAAAACACACTTCTTAAAGAGAAGGTTTAACTCTATGCTGTCTCTGGACATAAAAAGTACTTAGAAAAAAAGAGAAAAAAAAAAAAAAACAACAAAAATAACACAGTAGTTCAGAGCCACTTTCTGCCCCACCTGCTTTTTTTTTTTTTTTTTTTTTTTTTTTTTTACAGAAATAGCATTCTACATATGGAATACTTTCAGTGAGGTTAGTTTTAGGCAGAAGTCCTCTTGGTGTCTGAGTAATAGAGGCAGAACCAGCAGTTGCTGCATGAAAGCACTATAAATCAGAGAGATTTGGCTTCCCAACCTGCCAATATTAGACCACAATGCCTTCAAAAATGCAAAATGTAAAACTGGTTTTGAAAATAAAACATATGAAAGAAGTTCAACAGTACATAAAGCCAAAATAAACATTTATTTGCTTATCTCCAACTTCATGTTCCTGGTAAGTGTAAAGAAGCTTGTTCTAACAAGTCCAAGTTAGGTGCAATTGTGATATACCCATTTATTAACATGAGAGCAGTAAGAAACATTTTATGAATATGTTCATCATGCCCTTTGTCAAAATCATGTAGAGATAATCAGAACTAGCCATCTTGTATGTAGATCTAGATTTCTTGATTCTCTTGCTATAATAAAGCCACAATCTGGATAAAGGTTAATTAATTCCTTGCCTGTAGTTTTGCATGTTAGTGTTATTTGTGCCTTGTTTAATGATAATAGCTATTAATGCAGAGACGCAGCTGTTCTCTTTGAAAAATTCTGTTGTAATTGGAGTCTGTGCCAGTCGCCACATTGACTTGAGTTTTCTTTTTAGAAGGAAGAGAGTCTCTTGTTCAGTAATTATTTATGTATGGTGGCCTGTCTGCTCTATATTAACTGATGCATTACAAAGGGCCTTACTGTAGGTCTTTTGTGAAGTAAAAAATACTGTGTTTTTTTTTTTTTCTTCTTTTTTTTTTCCCTCTGTTCTTGAAGATGGAAACTGAGGCACAGAGAGTTTGGTTCAACATCACAGAGGTTATGTTTCAGAACTAAAAGTTGGGATGAATTCCTATGTATCAGGCCACTTCATTCCTCTCTTAAGTTTCTATAGTCATTAATGTAATAAATCAGATCAAATCCCATTTGCCTCAAAAGTTTGTAGCCTTGAAAAGGAAATTCAGAAGCCAGGGAAACTGTAGTTGTAGAATGAGAGCTGCCTTAAAAATAGTGTTTTGTATGGTTTTTCACTGACCTCTCTGATACTCTTTTGCTGCTGGCCACAGTTAGGTCTCAGAAGCATCAGAAAATAGTGTGAAACTGAGGTGTACACACACTGCTGGTTCAGCACTGCCAGCATTGACTTCTGTGTGCTAGTGAAACCACAGAACTAGAGGCAATGGCCTCGAGTTGTGCCAGGGGAGGTTCAGGTTGGCAATGAGGAGACATTTCTTCTCAGAAAGAGCAGTCAGGCACTGGGATGGGTTGCCCAGGGAAGTGGTGGAGTCACCATCCCTGGGGGTGTTCAAGGAAAGGTTGGACATGGTGCTTAGGGACATGGTTTAGTGGGTGACATTGGTGGTAGGGGGATGGTTGGACCAGATGATCTTGGAGGTCTTTTTCCAACCCTTATGATTCTATGATTTGGTTATGAATTTTGAAGCAGGACTGGGCTGAGAACATATCCTCAGTTGTCTTGTCTACCAGAGACATTTTAGGGACGGATTGGTGATGTAGAGATCTAGAAAGAGCTTCTTTATCTTGAGCCCAGCATGGAAACATTTTTCCAAGACAGCTATGGCACTGCATGTACCTTGCTCCTGTTGGTTATGCACGTTTTTTTTATTTTTTATTTTTCCTTTTTATGGGGCACTCTAAATATTCAGGAATTCATTAAAGGTAAAGTTTTTGGAACAAGTTCCTTCATCAAGTCTTTGAAACCTGTTTGCTGTGATTGTTGTCCCTTGTGTAAGCCAATGTGACAATCCCAAGGTCAAATAGCAGGGTGAGGTGAGCTAATATCATGCATGTCAGGAAGAGCGAGCAGTGGCTTAAGGGCTTCTGCATGAGGAAGCAGACTCTCGTGATGCTGGAGGAGGGTTATGAACACCCACTGCAAAAGGGAGTTAGGCCTTTGACATTGCCTACTCTGGACTGCAGCAGATCTGGGACTAACTGATACAAGCCAGCTTTTGGTGTATTTTCGATTAATGTTGTTGGTGGGGCATAAGGGAAGCTAAAATGCTTGTGATAGTTTTGAGAGTAGCTTTTGATACTGTTTAGAGCTGTTGGTGGCACTCAGGTGCTCTCTGTCCAGTGTAAGGAGTGGTGCGTATCACCAGCATGGTTGTTACGTTGCCTGCTCTACCATCACCAACTGCAAAAGGTGTTAGTTTTCAGGTATATTGGGAAGATGTGTGGTGCTGGGGGGGGATTGTGTTTTCATATGCGATAAAAAAAAGAAACAGCCTTTGTAATGGTGGGAACAGTTTCAGTCCCTGACCTTCTCTTCTCCCCTTCATATTTTATCTTCTCCATCTGCATTTGGGAGGACATACCCATCTTTTTTTTTTTTTTTTTTTTTCTTAAGAAGCTCCAGCACATACATTCCCTTTCTTTAATATCTTTGCAAATACACTTCCTTGTAAATTGTGTGTAATTTTGAAAATAATTATACACGTTCACATTTATTTAACATTTGAGCTTTTCAAAGACAGGTGAAGATAGTGGGATAACTACATCAACATTTTTCTAAGTGTGATCAGTAAGGAAACTCTAACAGGATACTTAAATTGCTGTTGGATTCTAGCACCAGTTCATCAATGAGGTAGTTCACATTGCTCAGTTCCAATAACCTGCCTGGGAACTCAATAAAACAATAGTGCTTTGCTGAACATTTTGCTTCCATTTTTGACAGAGCTACCAAAAAGATTAAAAAAAAATCAAACTATGGAGTAAATTGTAATAGCAGAAGTGGATAAAAAAATTGACAGATTTGACAATGCCAACATGCTGAATAGCAAGTGTTCTGGGAAGTCCATCTCCTGAAGGAAGGGATTTCTGTTGCAAGCTTCAGGTTATTGTGGATTAACCCTATTAGGCAGCTAAGCACCACTCAACCTCTCGCTCATTGCTCCCTCTGCTCTGTCTGCCCTCCCTCCCCTTCCCAGATAGGGGGAGTAAATCAGAAAAAACGAAGTTAGAAAACTCACAGGTTGAGATAAAACTTTAATGAGAGATTAAACTCTAATGAAAAAGGAGAAAAATAAAAGAAAAAAGGCCACAACAAAAGTGGTGCACAACACAACTGTTCTCTACTGTCTGGCTGATGTCCAGTTGATCCTTGAGCAACAGTTGCCCCCTGGCCAACTCCCCTCAATATTACGGCTGTGCACGGCACCACACAGAATGGGACATCCCTCTGGCCAGCTTGGGCCAGCTGTCCTGGCTGTGTCCCCTCCCAGCTCCTTGCTGGCAGGGCAGCACCAGAAGCCAGAAAAAAGCCTTGGCTCTGTGCGAGCACTGCTCTGCAACAACTGAAATATTAGTGCGTTATCACTACTATTTTAATCAAAAATCTAAAACACAGCATCCTATGAGCTATTATGGAGAAAATTAACTCAATCCCAACCAAATCAGGAAATAGAGGCAGCTGTTTCTGTGTTTCCAGGGGTCCTTGGAAATGAGGACTAACATTTGTACCAGTGTTACTGTGTAGGTGAGATGAAGTGAAGCAGTCTGTTTCCCAGATGCAAAGAAGACATTTTTAAGTACCTATACTACTATACTCATGCTTGCACTGCCATTTCACGTCTTCTACATTGTTTTTTTTTTATTTTTTTTTCCTTCTGTATTTCTTTTTATTTTTTTTTACCTTGTCAGGTATAAAACAATGTTGGGAAAACCTGAAAAGTACCTGGTAGGCTGAAGAGAGTGGGAACATGAGATGAGGATGTGTATATGTCTGGATTTTTCCAGGTCTTGTAACAAAATTTTGAGCTCTGCTTCACATCCTGAATTTGAAACGTAGCAAATACAATGAAAGATTTCCCTAAGAGAGCAATCACGGGGTTAATCAGGAGGTGCTTCTTTTTGAGTTGACATTGATGTATGCACAAGATACACTGTACTTAATAACCACCCAGTAGCTTTCACAGAAACATTAAAAAGGAGTGAGGATGGAAATGCAGCTTCAGGGGTCTTGCTTTTGTATCAATGGCAGTTATTAAGGGAAGAACCAATTAAATTCTGAGAATATGCTTACTTTTGGAGACTTTGAATGTATTTATATGTTCCTAATAGCCCAGTCTTTTTTTTTTTTTTTTCTTCCACCAGATTTCCCCTATTGTTTCTTACCAGCATTCAGCTGACATTAGTTTTTGAATGATGAATTGATATTTGCAGATGGGAAGGCGAGCTGGATCTTTGAAACTGCTAATCTCTTGTGACAGACTCTAAACTTTGTTTTCACAGTAGCAGGCTTGGGTATTACCAGTTGATGTGACTTCCTGTAGACGAGATTTTACAAAGAAAAGAATATTTTATCTGAAGTCATGAACCCCGCTTTCCGAAACCCTTTGTAGCTTTGGCACAGCTGAGGGGAGATTGTCCCCCAGTCAGTCACTCCACTCCTACTTTATTAATAATCATGTAGGTATTTGAAAGACCTATTTTGCATATTGAAACCCAAGAACAGAATGTTTGAAATGTGTTTGTGACAGCAGGGAAAAGATTAGCCACTACAGTATATGTATATTTTATATTTGATAGCATGCATCTGTCATAGGATCATATAGCAGAGACTTTAGTAAAAGTTTGTGCGTACTGTCCAGTCTTCCTTAGAGCTTACAGTACGTAAGCAGAGGGTCAGTACCAACAAGTGGCAGGAAGGGTTGCATACCCATCCAGCAAACTGAATTTATCAGTATGACTTATTTTAATATATTGACTGGAAGTGCAATGTTCTTATGCAGAATTTTCTTTACAGGGGTCAAGTTCCTGCTGAGGCAGAAGCAAACTACTTAGGGGTAGCCAAATCCCTGGAAATGTATGGAGTGGACCTCCATCCTGTTTATGTAAGTATTGTTTAACTATTTTAAACTTGATAGCAACACAAAAAATCTCATGTACTATTGTGGGGGAGAGTGTTTATACAGTTTAATCACCACAGAATAACTTGAAAGAAAATAGCGTACTTAATTAAGGAAAGCAAAGGAAGACTTATTTACAGACTGAATGGATTAGGGCATTCACATGTGCATCAGCTTAATGGTTTTCAGATGAAAGGTTGTGCTTGTGTTACACCTACAAAAGACAATTGTCTCTACTCTGGGAAAAAAACAATTCCTATAAGTAATAAGTTATCAGTGCAAGTGTCAGAAGAAATGAGAGAGGGTTATAACATTTGTCTTTGACACAAGAATTTTTGCATTATTCTTGTGTAAATAACAGTAAGTGAGTGCTGCTAACTTTTCAAAACTATTTCAAAAATTAATGTGGGAGTAGCATCAGCAGCATGTCAGGCCTGTTTTGATGTTGATTGTGATGGTGTTGCTAAAGACATGGAGCTTGTTTCCAGCTTTTCCTCTGCTGTATCATGCAGCACAGTAGGTTGTCTATATTGCCTCAGCAAATGCCTCCACTTCTTTTGTAAAACAACGTGTGTTGGGATCGGATCCAAGTCATCACCTGGAGGCTATGTGCTTCTGGTGGAAACATCATCCTATCTTGTTTGAATAATTGTGCTTGTGGCAGGTTTTTTTTGAATAAATGAAAATCAGAACTTCAAATGAGGAGTTGTAAAGTAGACAGTTCAGAGTCAGATGTCAGAACGCTGTAAAATTACTTGAAAGAAAATAAAGAAATCAAGATAATACCAGAAGATTAAGTATGTATTTCCTGCTGAAAATTGTGTAGCCCACAATATTAAGTATTTTTAATGTACCCTGTGGCTTGATCATATTCACATCCAATGCTCTGTGCCCCTCCCATCCATAGGAAGCTGGGGGAGTTACTGGAACAGGCTTTGACATGACCCAACAAAACCTTGTTAAATTAGCAGAGTCTAGATTTTTTTTCTGTCTGCTTAGTTTGCTTATGCTGTGCAAAGGGATTCCTGCCTGGGTAACGAGGGGTGCATCATTCATCCCCAAGACTGACCCATGAGTATTTCTTACTATTTGTATTACAGTAGCAACAAAAGCCCCCATTCTAGAGTGGAGCAGTGTGCATAAAGAACCACGGGTCTTCTGCTTGGTTAGTCACCTTAAAAGCAAACATGCCCTATGTGGTTAGTTCACTGAGAATCAGAAGCAGTGCTCATGGAGGTGTGCTTGAGCTTTCTCACATACAGGAGGGCACTTTCTACAGTCACTCATTCTCACAGCGGGTATTTTTTGTGGTTTGTACTCTGCAGGTTTAGTGCTTGCAGGGTTATTCAGTATTCCCTCAAGCAGGCAGGTGGGCTAGTTTTTGGAGATGACTTTCTTGCAAACTCATGCAAAAGTTTTTCAGTCTTTTGAACACCTTCTGTGTCATAAGGTACTGCCATGGTAGTGATGATTATTCATAAAGGTGGAAGGGTTAAAATGTAGTAGTTAGGTTCTAGGAAAGACTTTCTTGTTGGTTCTGTTTCTGCTTCCCCTTTGCACCATGGGATAAAGACCTGCCCTAACACCCTGCAGTAGGGGCCTAAGTGTGAAGCTCAACATGGCAGTTACCTGTTTGCTGTTGGTGTTTCACCATAGGATGTGGAAAGCGACAGTCCCTCACACCTGCTCTTTCTTGCCTCTTTGCATCTATGCATAGAAGCTTTTGTACAGGAGTTACTCTTGGTAGATGAAGTCCTACTTTCCTGTTTGCAGGGAGTGTAAACCAGTGTGTTCAAGCCAGTCACCATGCTGGCATCCTCCACCAGACCTCACAGCTACACTGATACCAACTGCAAATTCAAATAACTGAGTGGCATATGCTTTTATTTTATAGGGTGAAAACAAATCTGAATATTTTTTAGGATTAACACCCATAGGAGTTGTTGTCTACAAGAATAAAAAACAAGTAGGAAAATATTTCTGGTAGGTATAGTTTAACTGTATTCTGTGCTATATCTGTACAATGATACTGTACAGAGATACATGATTTGTGCTATAAGTTTGAAAGTATATTTGTATTATTAAAAATATATAGTTGGAATTCCTAATCCGTGTATGTACTATACATTTAAAAAAAAAATCTTTTATAATGTAAGTATTGAAAAAAATATTTCATATTTACCGTACCTGTGCTGGTATCTTTAAGTACTGCTAATTTTCTATTGGTATTTGGTACATACCTAAAAAAAATAACCTGACCTGTGAATCCTTTTTGTCTTTGTATGTAAATGCATACAGCTTCAAGTTTTATTATTTATGAAATTAGTCTCACTGTCTTTCTTTTTTTCCCCCAATATTACAGGCCTAGAATTACGAAAGTTCATTTTAAGGAAACACAGTTTGAACTCAGAGTCCTGGGAAAAGATGTAAGTTCTTACTTAAGCCTATAAGAAAAAAAATATTAAAAGTGATTTTAAATCTAATTAATCACTAGTTTTTTGTATCCATCAGTGTTTAATTAGTTTTATTGAAATTACTGCAAGAAAACATCTAAGTTAAATGAATTGTATTGATAATTATTGCCAGAAAATTATCCTTAAGTGTAATATGTTCCTGATGGTGCTTGCATTTTTGTTAAAGAAAGAGCAGGAAGAAAATTCATGTTTTGCAGGCAGGGGGAGAGAACTTTCTGAAGTTGGAATTTTATAATAAACCTTCATGATTCTCAAATGTGCTCTGACTAAACTACTTCTGCAGTGCTTTGTTTATGGTGTTACATAATGCTTTTAAACAAGGCAGAATCTATGGGGAAAGGTATAATCGATTGAAACCTGGAGCAAGGAAAATGCAGGAAACTTTAAGGCAAAAATAATTTTGTAGCTTGAGGACAGAAGCAGCTACACAAGGTTTCTTGAAACATATTTCTTAGAGTTTATTGTGATTGTGGTGTTGTACCATTTGAGAGAAAAAAAATGCTAGTTCCAGTGAAGCAAGGATAGCTGATAGCAAGAGAAGATGTTTTTAGGTTAATTCAGTTAAAAAAGAAGGCGGATATTTATCACTTAGGCAGCTTGGTGGGTGAGAAGGAGAAAGTGTTCAGGATGTACCGAAACTTATGAAGTGTAATAAAGCAAATAATTGCAATCAATCTGTGATTTTAGGTATCTTGTTGAGTTATAAGTTTAATCTGCTGAGGTTAATTTTTATTTTTATTGGAAAATACTTTGTAGGCTTCCTTGGAATATCAAAACTGAAAGTTTATAGACAAAACAGTTTTGTAAGAAGTATAGTCTATGCATACTTTTGTCTATGCATGTTCATTCATCTTTGTAGTGGTTGTTAGTCTCATCCATGATTTTTTTTGTGAGGCCATTTGATGCCTTCAGTACATGCTGGGAAATGTGAGCATACTGATGACTGGTTGTGCTGGTTCTGTTATGGATAACATTTCTTGTGCTTGTGGAAGCATACTGGCAGGTTATGCTTTTGTTACTCATAAGTGGCTTGGTGTGGTGATCCATGAGTAGTCTATTTCTGATGATGCATTTGTTGAAATCAGAAAGATATTTGAAGGCTGGAGGAAGGTTGGGAAAACTTTTCCCAGTGTTTCACTTGCAGGGTGAATGCCTGTTCATGTGCAAACAGGTCCTAGTTTGACTTTGTGCGGATTGCCCTGTAGTGATGCTGTACTTTCTGTTTGATGGCACATATGTATACTTTTTTTTTTTTTTTTTTTTTTTTTAAACGCGTAGAATTGCAAAGTTTTAACATGCTGAAAAACAAAAAATGGGACCTTTGGGAAATATGCTTAAGTTTAGTTTGTGGATGTTGATGGCTCGTGAGTACTTGCTGTTGTGATTTTAAGACAAACACTTTGACAGCATTTGGTAATTTCAAGTCTCGACAGGTACTTTTAGGAAACTGTTTAAGAGAACAGCAAGTACAAGGGTGTGGCCCATCATTATAATCTACATTGCAGCTAACACTCATTTGAAGTGTTTCTACAGTGCTTCATACCCTAGCTAGTAAAGGAAATGCCAAAATGGCCCAGAAATACCTTTCTCTTCCTTTTTGTAAATGTTCTGATGGTGGAACTTAAAAAGAAATTATTGATTAGAACAAGTAAACAGTAGTCGTAATCTCTGGATTAAAGCCAATTGTAGCAATTTTTGGTGTTCTGCACCCAGAGGAGGAAAAAACGATCAGATTACTTATATGACTACAAGTTCTAATACTCCCTGAAACTTTATTCACAAATGCCTTTTATTCTTCCATGTTTTGAAGTAAATGCTATCGCTTTGTTTTTCCCCATAGGACTTGAGATTGTGTTACATGATAGAGAGTAAATATGCCACTTTTCTTTGTTCTGCATCCTGGGATATCACTGCACAGCACAGGACATTAATACTTCACTTGTTACAGCTGTGGTGTACCAAGTCTGGAATGTGTAACTCATTTCCAGGCAATTCATTTACTAGGAAGATATTGCCAGAATTTGAAGGAGGTAAAGGGCACAATAAGTAGTCAAAAGGAAGATTTGGAGAGCTGTTTCTACTCTTGTCTCCCTGCTGTGGAAAGATAATCTTTTTTTTTTTTTTTTTTTTTTTTTCCTTTTACTGTTTGATGAAGTAAGCACAGTGGACTTA
This sequence comes from Anas acuta, assembly GCF_963932015.1. Taxonomy (NCBI): domain Eukaryota; kingdom Metazoa; phylum Chordata; class Aves; order Anseriformes; family Anatidae; genus Anas; species Anas acuta. The sequence continues at coordinate 56,148,716 of NC_089017.1, read as the reverse complement.
AAAGGACGTGTTTTGAAATTTTAAGTACATATATTTTTTTGAGTACATACTGAAAATGGATATGAGTCTAAGAAAACTTGAATGTTTGGAGGGATGAGTTATTAACAAGTATGGGACAAGGAGCACAATTACATAAAGAGAAAAACAATCCAAACATCAGTGAAAAGCTTCAGAGGCAATGGCATTTAGGAGGAACACTCTCCATAGGAAATAGGTGGAAGCATGCCGTCTACTGAAACTAGTTGGAAAGCATGCCGGAATATATTTATGGAAAGGTGAAATAATGGAGGCTTTCCTGTGTTTTGCTTGGATCTTTATGGCATATAGCAAAGGAGTTAACATCACACAGTAAGAACAGCATATTATTAATTCAGAGTGCTTTCTGTGAATTCCATTTTCCATATCATGGTGAAAACTCTGTGAAGGATGGGTTGTCACTCTTGTTTCCAAACACTAGCTAGTTTTACATTGACAGGCACCTTTCTGGGGTACACGCATGTGTTCATCAAGAGGAAGCCTTTCATGCTTTTAGTGCCTGTGAAGTGTTGTTCTCCCGCTGAATGGGGTTTCTTATGGAAACATCTTTGGTATTCCTTCAAATAAATTTGTCTGTGTTTTTTCAAACCTACCAGAAGACTTGGAGCGATTGGAGCGAGTGCTTCCCATTAAATGGGTGGAAGTGGATATCCTGATCTCCTTGACAGGTTTAGAAATGTCAGTCTAAATGTACAGCTCCATGTCCATGGGCTGTCTCAGAAATACATCTGTGGTGTGCCTGTGTCAAAATAAATTATTTATGGCTGCTGCTGCTGAGTTTACTGTGTTTACTTTGTTTCACTTTTCATAAACTTGATGATTTAATGAGCACGAGATATTTATACTTATTCTCTTACAATAAAATAAGTTGCTTCACCTTTCCCGTTTTGTAGGGTAGGCTCTTGTAATTTTGCAGATATCTTCTATAAGGACATTTCCTGATTTCTTGTTTATTTAACTTGTTTATTCTGTGTGTTTTTCCTGCATACCTGTTGCTATTGTGTGCAAGCATGGCTATTGATATTTTATCTTTTACTGCTTTGCCTGTATTATATTTTTTCTCCCTAAAGCTCTTGCTGTTCTCCCTTTGTAAACATAATACTGCCCTTAGTATTTGCCCATCAGTGACTTATCCTGATATGTGAGATGTTGAGACCCAGACCAGGTGAAAGAAACTCTTTTTCAGTAATGTAAATCATTGTATCAATATTTCATTGTCCCCTGACTGGACATGTGCTTTGAATTCTGAGACAGAATCAGGTGGGCTTTCTGTGAACCCACAAAGTAACAGCATGAAACGAGGAACCTTTTCTCTGGTGTGGGTGGCACAGGAGGGTTCCCTGAACACTGCAAACAGTAGCAGAGAATTTTGAAGGTGATGAAAGGGTATTTTCATGCAGGTTCCCTTAAGAAAATCAAGACATAAATCTGATACCTGTGTATAATTCCTGGTAGCATAGATGTCTGTTGAGCAACCTTGCTAGAAATAATCCAGCAATACAGGTGGCTGCGGAAGGCCCCTGCTGCAACAAAACAGGGCCTGATCCCAAAGGATGCTCTGCCTAAAGATGAGTGGTTGGATGGGAATGCAGCATTCTCTGTTCTTCCTCTGTGTGAGGAACACAGCTTTCTTTTCAGGTTTCTCTCAGCTAAGGAAGTGAACAAAACAGAGAAGAACATGGTTTGGTTTTATAGGCTGGGAACTTAGATGTAATAATGTGCAGGAGTTAGTGACATGCAGCTTTTTTTGCCTGTAGGTACCAAGTGCTTCTGTAGGGTTCCCTGCAACCCCATACTATTTTCTGTAACAGTGCCTTTTACTTTGGTTGCACTGTGTCTGAACATGTAAGTGAATGATTTCATCCCTTCCCAGAATTTATGCAAAGTTTCTGTCCTTGCAACTTTTCATGTTTCTCTTTCACCAAACCAGAAAGTGTTGAATGTGCAAAAGACTTGCTTTCATTATTTCTTGTTTGAAGAGAAGGGTCTTTTGGAAGTCTGAAATTTTTGTTTGGAGGGATTTTGAAATTTGGTTTACTTCAAGTTAGAACAAACCCACAAATAGTGCAATTAAAAATGATTTACACATTTTCAAGACACGTCTTCCTCTGTAATCTTTCTTAGTCAAATGAAGAGGCTCAGCTGAATTCATAAGGTGCAGTAGGTAAAGAGTGTTTTCAGGAGCAATATGAACCACTGATGAATACTAGAAGAATTTCAGGACAGTTCCAAAGCTCATAATAGTCCCCATTCTGGTGGCTGAAACTTGTCTAAATACAAGATTATTGTTTTCTTTTAAATTGTCTTGGAAAACCCTGGAAATACATGTATACTTTTTCCTTCATTCCTTTCTTCCTGCCTTCTGTCCTTCCTTATTTGCTTTTCATAAATGTTAGAATTCTGAAAAATAATTGCATTAATAAGGTGGTCCAGTTAAATCCTTTCTTGTATATTCCACCTTGAGTTACAGATTCTAGGCAGGAACTTTCATTTGATTTATTCCTCTTACTGTTTCTTGAGAAGATTTAACAGGGGATGATGAGCTGTTCCTCCTGTTCTTAAGTCCAGTTTAGCATATATTTGCATTGGATACAAAAGTAGAATTTTGAACTTTGCTATGGCTTAAGAATTACAAATACGTTTGTATCATTTGCACCCACTGATGCAAATGGTGGTCAGGGAGGCTGGAGGTGAGCAAGTGCAGTGATGTTAATGTAGGGATGGTATTTTTTAGTAGATTGGATCTTTTTTTTTTTTTTTTTTTTTTTCATTTTTTTTAACCATTTTGGAGTCAAAAATTGTTAGACTGACTTATCTTGATAGAAAAAGTTTCAGTAGTGAACAATTTTGAAGAAGAACTAAAAAAAATAATCCTAGATAAGCCTAAATTCATTAACAGTAAGGTATTAGTTTTTTTTTCTCTAAGTTCCTCCTTAGTATTTATTTAAATTGTTATAAAATGAGGTATAGATACTTTTGTTTTAATCTTGATATGCTTCCTACAAACTGGCACAGCATTATTAATTTTAATTCTTGATCTTTTTTCTTAAAGATCAATCTTATGTAACTGGTAATACATTGTCCATTATGTAAGCTATGACTGGTATGCATTATGTAAATATATAAAGACAAAATATTTCCCATTGAAGTTAACAATTGATAGTATCCAGGTGCATGCCTGACCTGGCACAAATATGAAACAAATAATGTTTCGAAGCAGTAACTTCAGAACTACCTTTAATATTTCTGTTATGTGTGAATGCATGTGTATTGCATGTATATGCACCGGCAGTATGTTCTGTAGTGGGACAAGATACCTCCTTATGTCTCCTGTTGTGAGGTGTTTTTTGTTTTATTTATTTTTCTTGAGCTTGGATAGCTTTGTTGACCAGTATATACCGTAAGCTGCAGCAGCTAAAGCCTGCTCTGCCTCATGGTTTTTCTACAAGTTTTTGATCTGTGGACTGACTTGTGGCAACCTATCAAATGTTGATAGAGCAACATGAACCCTGGCTTGTCTCCCTCTGAGTGCATTAGCAACTTGCTTTCAGTAAGTGGGAATATCAGGGAGTGCTGCACCAACCACCAGCTGCTTTGTGGAGGTCTCAAAGGTGCTGCCAGGTCAGTCTCCTAGCTGACTGCAGAGGCAGTCATAAAGCAGTGAAGGGCTCTGGCTGCACATTTGGGAACCCTTTCTTAAGCATGTCATATAGTCAAGCAATGGGCATCCCCTGTGTTGTTCTGTCTGTCCTTCCTCCCATGGATAGAAATGGTGGTGAGGCTATGGCAGCATGAGCTCTAGGATGCTGGCTTGAGAGACTGCAGGACAAGCTTTTAAAGCATTTGAAAGGAGAGGAGTGTTCAGTGTACGTCCTTGCAGTATTTCAGCATCTTGTGTTCTCAGGACTAGGAGGAGGTAATCAAACAGCTCAACAGCCAGCCACTTCAGCAAGTCATAGACATGATCAAAAATCGCCATACAAATGTAAGTGTTTTTCTGCTTGTCTGATGAGCACAAGTGGCTTCCCTGAAAGATGAGACAGGCACCGAAGTGAGTGCAAAGCGGAGGGGAGGACTTCAGAATGTACAGACAGCCAGGGCTGCCCAGTAAGCAGTGGGCTGTGATGGTTTATGATGCCTTATCATTAACACATATGACTCTCTAAAAGCCACGGTGTGAGTAGCAGGGAGTAGTGTGTGAAGCCCCAGACAACGCAGAATGAGTTTGGAATTGTGATCTTCTGCAAATCACTAGGAAAATTACAATAGTTCTTCGTTTCTTTTGCATCAGATATATTAGGGAAAAAAAAAAAAAAAAAGCACACTAAACTAGCTCTCACTAGCTGAGAAAAATGTTGGGGGTGAATGTTCTAGGCTTTCTTGCCTTTTAGGAAACAATAACTGTGCTATTTGGGTTATCATAAGCATCCATTATGAAGCAGTATTTAGTTTTCAGATATGTGCTTTTCCTTCAGATTCCTGATAACGTGAGTGAGTGTGTTATCAGAAAGCTTTTTGGACCCTCCCTTATTTTTTTTACCAGTTGTTTCATTTCCCAAATCCGAATTCCATAACTTACCTTTTCGATGATTTGTGTTTGTAGGGTTAGGCTGCTTCTTACTTTGATTCTTCAGCCCATGATTGCCACATACTAGATACAGATGTTTCAACACATAGTTCATCATCAAGTATTTTACTTGTCAGCTGAGATTAGCTTTCTTCCCCGTGAAAAATAACGCTACAGAGGATGGAATCACTGACGTTTGCTGGTCAGATCTTTCAGTCATGTAATGATGTAGCTATACCTTCCCCCATTTAGTCACTGATTGATTTAGAAGTGTTACGTATCATTTGTTTTACATATGGAAAAATCCTAAAACTCTGACTTTGAAGGAAAAATAGACAGGTAGAACCTTTTATTTGATTGGAATCTTTCCCTCAGTTTCAGTGGCATTCAAGTAAGATATGGAAGAAATACCTTATTTTAAAAACTCTAAAAAAACACCTCTGTCCCTGTCCTTCCTGAACTCATGAACTCTCTCCTCCTGGATTTGTATAATTAAATTAATTCAAGTGCAGCAGAAGATTCTTTGCCTGAAAGTAGAATTCAGATGTGAATGAAGAAAGAGCAAGATCCTGCACATTAAGTGTGAGTCAGAGTTCTTTCCTAACAGAAGTTAAAATGAATCATCATATTGCATAAGGTTTTGCAATACCAGAGCCCTGATCTGATATTATTCTTTAAAAGTGGCTGCAGTTGTGTGGGTTTAAATGCAAACATACCAGGTAATAGTCTGATGTAGAAACTGTAGTCTAAATTAAATCATTAAATCTTCAAACATGTTTCTGCTGTATGTGAAATAATTGACATTGACATTCCTTCATAAAAGAGCAGTATGATCTTTCAGTGGGTAGACTCCAGACTTGCCAAAGGGACATGAGCAGTGTAGTTATTCTTGAAAATTCTTGCATAGATATTTCTCTTTGGCAATCTTCTTCTGGAAGTGTCCCCCCCTTTCTCCCCTCACCCTGCTGTTACTTTTTTTTTTTTTCCTAAACAGCTAAGTTTTCAGGTGTCTAGTTTTACATTTTATAAATTAAACCTATTTTTGCTCCAAGTTAAACCACTTATGAATCCTGTAGAGAGATTAAGATCCGTGTCAAGCCTGAAATTGTATTTTAAGCAACTGTGGGAATACGTTTATGGGAATAATCTAATACTTAATCATTTTATGCTATGCATAGCAATCTGAGATAAATCCTGGTTTTCTTGATGACAGCATGTCTTTACTGCCCTTTCACGCTGTGATGTTCTGGAGAGGAAAATGTGTTTTTGACAGAAAACTAGAGGGTAATTTTCACTCCTTGGATATTTAATGGGACTGTTCCCACCAGCCATTAAACTCTTCCAGTGGAAAAATATAACTAAAATTATCCATGGGGGGAAATGAACTTTATGGCTCCAGTTTCTACTTTATTCAGGGAATGAAATCTTAGTTATTCTAACAACAGGTGGAAAGTTCTGTCCTTTATACTGTTTTTGTTTCAAGGTGGAGGAAAGGCTATTTGAGCACATCATTTGTGTTTTTGTGATTGCTGCCTGACAGCCTTTAACAAAAATATTCTTGGTAGAGGTGGAATTTTCAGTTCTGGAGAACATACTGAGTTAGTTCACAAATAGCAAGTTGCTTGCAGCTCAGAATACCAGAACTCTTTACCTGTGTATGCCTGCCACTGCAGAAGTGACACAGGTATAGTTGACACAGGAGCATATATTTCTTACAACTGGCTGCTGATTTTAGGGCTGGTTTTAGGACTTGGTTGCGTTACTGTTACTGACAGTACTGTACCATGCGGAGGATTCACACTGGAGTCAATGGAACTACTCATTTGTTGTGCAAAAAACAAATATGAAATGGAGCACTTTAGTTTGCTGAGTGACAGATACATAGAAATGTATTATATGTGAACATTACCGAATGTTTAACTTGTTGGAAACAAGCACTGTGATGTGTCTGTTGCTTCTTGTCTACTGGAAGTATTTTATAGCTTGTGTATGTATGGCTTCTCTTTCATCTCTCCCTGTGGTTTATTGTTTCCACATGTGTACTGCACTGACTGCCAAACTACCAGTGAACAGATTTTAAGCTTTGTGTATACTTTTTAGTCGTCTTCTTTCACATAACTGTAGCCTTTGCAGGTGGCTTGATGATTTTTAACCTTTGACCTTTTTGCAGGTATTTTGAATCATGTTAAAGTTAGTTCTTGTTTCTTTGTCTTTCCTTTGTCTCATCTTTTTGATATCCAGTTTTATGTCGTTTCTTCTCTACATGCATGTCTTGTGCATTTTTTCTGTGTTGTTGCTTCATAGTACTTATCACAAATTCTGAGTTTCTCTCCCTAACTTATTCCTGTCCTTGTGTATATTGCTAAGCAGAGCTTAAGGAAGATTATATTTATCATTTGAGGTGCAGTCAGGAAAGATCGGAAGGGAACTGTATGAAAAACCTTTGTGCTTTTTTGTTAGGAAGAAAGCTAACATCTATGAACCAGAAGGAACAGAAGTGTTTCAATAATCATCTTGCTGTTCTGTTTTTTATATCTAAGGAATCAATTCCTTAAATAATTACTTTCAGCCGATGAGAAACCAAAAAGAACTATTTTAAATGAACAATTGTAGAGAATTATATAACCTGATTTTATTCATATTTATGTCTTTTCTTATGTGCATTTATATGAGCTGGCAAGTTCTTGTGTTCTCACTTCACTGGCAAAATCCCTCATCTCAATTTGTTTCCTTTTGTCTTCAGTGCAATGAAACTTCCTTCTTTTTTGAAGCACGTGATAAGATCACCTGCAAACATCTCTGGAAATGCTGTGTAGAACATCATACATTTTTCAGGTGAGTGATGCTGTAGTTGTGGCTTTTCAACGAAAAGGAGTGAGACAACATTGAATAAGGCTTCCTGCCTGGCAAAACATTTTGCGTCCTGTTTATAGAATGTTCTTAAAAGCTGATGCCTTCTGTTTTCTTTTGATGGTATAAAACAAACATTTAGAAATCTTCAGGTAATTCAGTGGTTTATTTTGTCTTAGATTTTTTTTTCATACAGTATTTCAAGTTGCACAAAGTAGGTTTAAACTGAAGTATCCACATATGTATAGAGCAGGATTTAAGCTGTTATATACACGTGTACATATTTAAGCACTAAATTCTCTGTAGTAGCATTGAGTTGCAGCTTTTTTTTTTCACATACAACTATTTTCTATGATTTTTGAGTAGGACTCTTTACAGTGCACAGAATTTTTGGTTTTTGAGAGAAGAGCTCCCTTAAATTCCATAATGTTTTGCTGACAAAGAGTGTAAAATGTTTCTGGTATAACTGGTCTCAAAACACTTTCTTCTACTGTTGCAAAAACACTAGCAAAAATGTGCAAGGGCCTGTGGCTAGGAAGGGGTGCTTGGTGTTGGCTTTAGCAATGCTGTGAATGTGTGGGCTCAGAATTCCTGCCACAGTCTCATTACTGTGGCATGATGGTTCTGCCTGCTCCTGTGAAATATTAAGCAAAAGGCTTTACAGTAGACTCTGAAATAAATAGATACATAATCAAAAGAGGAGGGCATAAACATGTTGCTTTGTGGAACTATCAAGTCCACAAAAGTCTGTCTGGTGGTGGGAATGAAGAGGAACAAGTAGAAAATTTCTCCTCTGGAATTCAGAGTTTGTGTTTCTCTTTCCTTTCGTTGGAAAGGAGGGCTGAAACCTACTTGTACAACTCACTCTGTTTTATTTTTTTGAACTGCATAGAGTGCCAGAGAATGAATCAAGCTCTCTGTCAAGAAAATTCAGCAAGTTTGGATCCATAGGTTATAAACATCGATACAGGTAAATTTATTTAATTGTTTAAATTTTTTTTCAGTTATTACCTTCTCCTCTTCTCTTCCAATGTAAGAAAATGAGTCAGTGCAGTTTTGTTCATGAAGCAAGAATGAGGGCCACTTTACCAGACTATTTGGGGACACATTTGAAAGTTACTTCTGATTCCCAGAGCTGGCTAGAGCCTGCTGGAGCTCATATTGAAGGTGAGAGTAACCCTGGCAAAGCTTTAAATCAAAATATCGTTAGAAGTTATGAAATTATGTTTGTGCCCTACATTTTTTTTTTCCTGACAACTGAGAAATACCAAAATGGGGAGGCATGTTGGCTGCTGCCTTTATTCTAGGAATTAGATAATGGATGCAGAAAAGTGTAGAAAATCTGTAGCTGTGCAGTCCTTCTTTACAGCTGCAGTAAACTAGCAGTTGAGCTCCTGCAAGGGCTCTTGATCTGGATGGTTATATTTAATCTTGAAGCAGCAGAGTTGATGTAGTGTTGTTGATTTAAGAACATAAATAAGGGGAGATCTCAAGGGAGATGGGCATATCTTTTCTAGCTGGAGTGGCTGGGAAAAATTGGATAAGCTTTCAAGGCCACAAACCTTGAAAGAAGCAGTATCCTCCAGGGTAAGGATATATAGGGAGTACTTACTCTTAATTTCAGCTGGAGTTAACCAAGCAGGTAGTATGACATAGAGGGTAGTTAATATGGTGGTACAGTGGCAGAAGTGGTAAGCAACGTGCGTTTAAGATGCCCTAGCTGCAGGGACACAAAAGACTAGAAGAATGTAGGATATTGCAAAAATGCAATATGTAAGAAACCCAATAGTTTTTCTTGAGTTTTATGTTCATAAGCCTGTTGAAATAACAAAGTCTTTGTAGGCACTGGATTTGGCAATTGGAGACCACTGCTTTAAATTTAGTTCTGTCACATTGGCTGAGCAATTTTGAGCCATGTAATTTATAACTAATTTTTAGAATTGCTTTAGGGTCTGTAATTCAGTAAACCTGAAAGGAAGGATTGAGGGCAGCAAATCAAAATCATATCTGGAAGCCAGTCCCCTTTCTTTTTCCATTTTCATTTTTCCTGTGGGTCAATTAGGAGTAAAGGTAGTTTTTCATCTTCTACAGTTATTTTGAAGCTGCTGGCTGAAAAGGCCCTATTTGCTATAATGATAAATTCTAGAGGTGTTTTCCACAACCTGCAAATACAGCAGGTTTGTTTAGGTTTATTTTTGGCTTGTCTGTCTGTCTTTCCTGTCTATATTTCCACCATCACTCATGAAATACATGGATCATCACGGGTAAGAGTGATGATCATTATTTGTTAGGCAGCTCTTTGTTACTGCTTCCTGGGAAGATTTTTCTGAAAACAAGAAAACCATCCCCCTCACTGAATCTGTCAGCTCCTGGACTGGAGTTAGTAGCTGTGGTAGCTACTAACAACAGTGTGTAATGGTAACACTATTACACTTGTCCTCAGTCAATAAGAATTCAGAGTCATCTCTCTGTTACTCTTAGATTTAAAATCTTGATTGTATGGAAGGTGTTGCTGGTGGGGAAATGACTATGCCAGTGCTGAGCCTGAGCCAGTGCTGAACCTGAGCTCATGTGACTGATTCTGGACTGTCTCCAGTCAGGACCACTGGTGTGCTTTTGTTCTATCTTCTCTAACATATTTCATCATAACCCAAATTATTTAGGTTGTTGTGTTGTCTGACATGATCCAGCTTCTCCTTTTTTTAGGTGATAGAAGAATGATTTTACTGTCTTTGGGGTTTCTAGTTTGACCCTGACCTTCAAAGCTCCATCAGTGAAGCTGGATAGGAGTCTGCTTAATTCCTGCCAGAGTACCAAGGACGAGAGCAGGAGTTTCCCCTCTTGTACCATTTTGGCAGATTGGAGCAGGGCAGTGTGCTGTGGGAAGTGAAAACTTTGTATCTTCCAGGATATTCCTCTGAATTTTAAAATGCTGTGAAGCAGTTAACTACATTTGACTTATTCCTGTCAGTGGTATGTCTAAGTTCCTCTTCTTGGCCATTGTACATCTTTTATTTTTTTTTCTTATTTTATATTTTTAATTAGTTCCAAGGATGGAACTTACTGGTTCCATCACTATGGATTGCAGTTCTGAAATGGTAATTATTAGTGACAACTATGTTTATAATGATAATTTTTTCTAGAACATTTTAAAGTATATGTTTCTCATCTAGTATGAAGTGTTCCCTGTTTTGCTGCAGTGTTTGACTTTTCTTTGACCTGAGTGGATGCTCTAGTAAATGTGGATTGTGACATCTATTTACACCACATTGATTACACAGAGCTGGTGATAAATAGTGATCACAGAATCATAGCACGGTTTGGGTTGGAAGACCATATTGTTCCAGCCCCAGTGCCATGGGCAGGGACACCTTCCACTAGATCAGGTTGCTTAAAGTCCCATCCAGCCTGGCCTTGAACACATCCAGGGATGGGGAATCCACAACCGCTTTGGGCAACCTGTTCTCACCACTCACTAAATAAAGAATTTATTCCTTATGTCTATCTATTCTAAACTTACCCTCTTTTAGCTTAAATCTGTTACCCCTTGTCCTGTCACTACAATTCCTGACCAAGAGTCCCTCCACAGCCTTCCTGTAGGTTCCCTTTAAGTATTGGATGGCTATTATAAAATTTCCCAGAGCCTTTTCTTATCTAGTCTGAACAACTCTAACTTTCTCATCCTGTCTTCATAAGAGAGGTGTTCCAGCCCTCTGATGATCTTTGAGGCCCTCCTGTGGACCTGCTCCAGAAGGCCCATGTCCTTCTTCTGTTGGGTGCCCCAGAGCTGGACGCAGCACTCACTCTAGGTGGGGTCTCACAAGAGTGGAGTAGAGGGGAAGAATCACCTCTTTCTACCTTCTAGCTATGTTTCTTTTGGTGCATCCCAGGATATAGTTGGCTTTCAGGGCTGCAAGTGCACATTGCTCTTCTTTTTGTGCTTGCAATTGCCCCAGCCTAGGTGCAGGATGCACTTGGCCTTTGTGAAATTCTTGAGGTTAACACAGGCCAACCTCTCAAGCCTGCCCAGGTCCCTCTGGATGGCATCCCTTCTCTGCAGCATGTCAACTACACCCCACACATTGGGGTCATTGGGAAATGTGCTGGGGGTGCATTCAATCCCACTGTCCATGTCAGCAACAAAGATGATAAACAGCGCTGGTCCCAGTATTTACCCCTGAGGGCCACCAATCATCACTGGTATCTACCTGGACATTGAGCTGTTGATTGCACCTCTTTGAGTATGACCATCCAACCAATTGCTTATCCATCAAGTGGTCCATCTGTCAAATCCATGTTTCTCCGTTTTACGTACAAGAATGTTGTGTGGGACAGTGTCAAGTACTCTGCATAAGTCAAGACATTAATAGTTTCTCTTCCCTTATCTACTGGTGCTTAAGTCTATTGTAGAGGGCCACCAGATTAATCAGGCACAATTTGCCCTTGGTGAAGCCATGTTGGCTGTCACTAGTCAACTCTTTGTTTATCAAGTGCCTTAGCATAGCTTCCAGGAGGATCTGCTCCATCAGCCTACCGGGCAGAGGTGAGGCTGACTGGCCTGTGGTTCCAAAGGTCTTATTTTTTTCGCTTTTAAAAAAATTCCCTATTATAAAAAATTTCCCTTTTAAAAAATGATAATCAATTGGAGCTTAACAGATTATCTCTTTCTGGAATTCAGAGTGGCAATAATACCATTTTGTATGTGCTTTGAGAATATTTTCTTTATACTGATTTTCTTCCCTGTTTGCCTTTCGTAGGAAAGTTCCATCATTGGGTTGGGTGGTGTATTTATGGGGACCATAAGACAGACAGCTTTCAAAAAAAAACAACACAAAAACAAACACACACACACACACACACAAAACATCTAAAGATCAAATATTTTGTTTAATATGTGGAGATGATAGTGTGAGCAGAAGATGTTGTCCCCAGACATTTAGTTAAAACTGTTTCTGGAATTTGTGAGATTGGTGTGGTTGCAAAACTGAAAATTGGACACCCTTGAAACTAAATATCAAAAAGCACTATTATTTTGATGTAATGTTAGATTATTTTTTTTTGTCCTTTAATCCTTTTACAACTGTTGAGAAGATCATAATTCTGCAGTGCTGACTACTCCTGTGGGGCTCTTGGTGAAAATGCAGTCATCCTAGTGGAGTACATTCACATAGCTCAGGAAATCTACATCCATAACACCTGTATAATTGCTTGGCACTTGCTAGCATGATACCTGATGACTTCTAAGTCATGGAACTGCAGGTGTTACAGCAACTGGGAGTTAATGCTGTCACTTTCTTTATATTGGAAGTTTCCCGTAGCAAGCATGGAGTTCTGCAGAGGAATATGGTGTTTGTTTCAAAATTTTGTTATGAACACCTTATTCTGCTTAATCACATGGAGACAGGCATTAGAATGAGCATAAAATAATGCATTTAATTTCTTTAAAAGTCATGCATCGAGGAAGAGCCTTACTTTAAGAGGTAATAAGGTTTTGTATTACACTTTGCTTTTGCGCTGGGTTCTCCATACCCTTTTTACTGGCCTTCCACTGTGGCAGAGCCAGTAGCCCCTTACTGACTGAAACTGAGCAATGTTAACTGTGTGTTCTCCTGAGATAAAAGCTTATAGAGGGAATTCAGGGTCTAAGCAAATTAATTTGATTACTTACACGTGAATGTCATATGTTAGGAGATAAGAGGTTACAAAAGGTCACGCTATCTTAGCCTCTTCCTAGTAAGCTGGCATCTTTTTGTTTGCTTAGATCCTCTAGTAAATGCCTTTTGTAGAAGAGATTGGCACAAACTGTTGATGATTCTGCCAATGAATGATTAAAAACAAAAGTGAGTTCCAGGCAGGGTAGTGTTACTCTCTGCAGGTGTATCAGAGTTGCAAAGGAGAGAGGAATAGCTATCAAAATGCGCTGTCTGAACACCATGCATTTTTTTTCAACCTAAAAATGCTCTGTTTCTTAGAGCATTTCCCCAAGTGTTTACACAGTTGATTTTGTTGTGTTTTCAAGTGGCAGGATGTCTCTGCAAATGACCAGAGATCCTTCTGTTCAGCTCCCGCGGCCTGACCAGTGTATTGAACGAAGTCGCAGTAAGACATACCCGAAAAGAACACAACAGACAGGTAAGTCCTTCTATGCTGTGCCTGTGGAAAGACTTTGTCCCTGGTTTGTGGTTCATTTCACTTTCAAAAGGTGAATCAAAATTGTTGCAGTGTCCTTGAGTGTCTCTCAGAATGGATTCTGCCTTCTTTTAGGTCAGTGTTTATATATAATGTTAAGTAGATCTAAAAATTCCAACTTTGTAGATAAAGGTAAAAAAGATTTGTGGATCAGATATGGTAAGAACACATATTTGTAGGTCTAATGTAAAGTATGTTAGGGAAGTTTTAAAATGGGCAGAGAAATACTGTCTCTCTAGTTTTATAACCAAGAAGCTTGGCTGTGATTTCGTTGTTCCAGCTGCTTGACCCAGGCTGCTTTTACTCTATGTCCTTTTCCCAGTTTGGTAAAGCTAGAGCAGTATCCCTTTATTTTGATGTTAAGTGAAATAGGAGTTAATGCCATGCTCTCTGCAGTTTTAAAATGCTTCAGATTTGTGAATTGGAAATTTATAACTGCATGCTGAAAACAGGGAAAGCTGAAAGTTTTTGTAGGCATTAGAGGAAACACGCAAGACGAAGTGCTAATCACAGGAGTCATCTGCAAAATAATAAATGTTTGCCGAAATCTAGTAATAGGGGCAAAAATCTTTCCTAATGTCAGACACCAGTTCTACATGTGACTACATGCATATGCTTAGCTTTGTTTTGACTGTAGTTATACAGATTTCAGTGGAACTCATGCATGGAGTTGGGTACATATGCGCATGTGTGTTAGGGAATTGGGGAACAACTTGCTCGGGCTTTTAAAAAGTAAGCAATCTTTCTCATGGTTAGTACAACATGACATACTTTTGAGAGGTCTGGATTTTAAAAAGAGGGCAGGTATATACATCTAGAGGTGTCCAATGTTTGTTCTGGATGCCATCTTTGACTGAAAACTGAAGCCAGTGTGTCCTGCCTTTTATCTGCAGTGGGTATTGAAATGTAGTGTAACTACTATTTTTGCCCTTGAAAAATATAAGCAGTTCACAACAGGGTTTATTTATTTATTTTTTTTTTAAGAGTATGAAAATAACTGTTTTGCTTTCAGAATTTGGTATCTTTTTGTCAATGAATGCCTAGATGTATGGTTTAATTTTTAGATAGCCCTGTGGGGAGCCAGTAGTTGGATTTGATGATCCTTGTGGGTCTCTTCTGACTCAGGATATTTTGTGGCTTGTCTATGACTTGTCTCATAGATGCTGTTCACCCTTGAACATAGTGACTTAGACTTTTGTTCAGCTGGGCTATCCCATTCTTAGAGAGGTATTTCAAGATGAATGGTATTTCCCACCTCGTTATTCCCCTGTTCAGCTGTGCAGAAAATTGTGTGGCTATTCAGGGGTAAACTTGTCAGCTGAAACTCAGCCCGTAGTTAAAAATAATGTTTGCCTTAGCACAGGCAGTGAATGTCAGTCAGTATTGCTGTAAGGATGAGCATGTTGTGCTTGTTGTTTTTTTTCAGTGTCTTTAATTGGAACTACGAGGAAACCAGAAACCTTCTTGTGACCTGCTCTGCTTTTGTAATGTGATGCAGAGTTCCCTGGGCAATGCCTGCTTGCTTTGGTGTATTTAAATACTTTGTCTTACTTTGAAGATCAAAAAAAAAAAAAAAAGTTTTGTTTTTTACTCATCTTATTCATAAGTATTTGTGTAATTTCTATCCCCCCAATCTTGTTTTGCTCTTAATGTGGCTTAATTGATAAGCCAAGCATTTCAAATATGCAGTTGCTTTCCACTGGTGCAGGTTTATTACCTCAAAAGATTTTTAAATCAGATGAATTTGATTCATTTCCCACATTATATGTAAACTAAAGGAAGAGAGCTGTGCTACTCAAAATCTGTCCTTCTCTGTCAATGCATCTATTTTGAGTCTCAGTTTTTTCATTTTGTATCTGGGTATTCATGCTGATATACTGCTAGTTCTCTTTGTCCATTTAAATGCATTTTCAGACTCTGAAGGAAAGTTGATGTCATTTCTCCTCCATGTGACAGACTCCATATGGCAGTCTCTTGCATGTCACCAGGATAAATGCACCCTTTTTCCCCTAAACTGGATCTTTGATACAGCAGTATTGAGTCCATTTCACTCAGGGAATCAGGTCCAGTTGATAGATTTTAAGCAACAGTAGGTGAAAAATACTAACCCAATATGTATTTTACTTTTACAAAATACTTTTTATCAAGAAAATGTGGCTGCTGAAGTAAACAGTCTTGAGTTAAAACACTTCAGTTGGGCAAAGTTTTAGAGAATAATGTTATATCTTAAAACAAATTTTCCTTTTGTATAATGGGATCATGTCAGTAGATCTCATTGATGGCTTGTCCTTTTTTCTTAATTTTATGTTTCTAGTATGGTGTAATAAGATTAAATACGCCTTGTTCAACATTTTAAACAAGATGGTTTTAGTTTACATCTGCTGGATATTTCTATATTTCTTAAGGTGTTTTCTGGAAGTGCCACATAAATTACCATCCAGCTGAATATAGTTTATAATTTATCTTTTTGTAATGAACATCAGAGTTCCATTTATTCTCCCCTCTCACAAACCCCAAGCCCAAAAACAGCTTACAAATAGTTATTATTTGTAGCTTCCTTCTTGCCTTCTCCAAGTCCAGCATCTTTCCTCACCCTCTTTACTTTTCTTCCTTTTCTTATGATTGCAAAGTTAAGCACATGAAACAAATGCTTCTCTTTCTGCAGCCAGCTCAATTAGTTCTGTCATAGACCCAGCATCATCTGTTTTTGGACAATTAGATCAACCACTAGACACAAATTCATGTCTGTAGCACATGCCACCTACATTGCTGCTGCTGGCTGTAGAGATTTGTGTGAAGTACTAAAGTCTCTAACCTCCAATATCTCTTTTTTGTGGTTGTTGTTTTTCCTTTATTTTGTATACATGTTCTGGTGTTATTGGTGTTATTACCAGTTGCCTAGTAAGTCTTTTTTTTTTTTTTTTTTGTCACTTGCATGTAGAGGTTATCTATAGCTTGCAGTAATGAGTGACTAATAATGTTTTCCTGTCTTGTAGGTCCATTAAAATGTGCTAAAGTCATAAGGGCTGCAGACTCTTGAACTGTGGGTTAAAAGTTGGAATAGGTACCAAGACAATGATAGAAAAAATATATACTTATATATTTGTTTACAGTTAGAATGTTTTAGGGGAGCAATTAAAGGACATAATACTGTGAAGAGAGAAACTAGCTTTCTTGTATAATAGCCACAGCCATTGAGTGGTTCCCTTGATAGGAAAGGATGAATAGACAGTTTGGCTTTGGCATGGCAGATTATTTTCCTAGAATCCAGATTACAGTTGCTTAAATTTCAGTAAACTGCATTTTATCACTTGCTTAACTCATACCATATTTCAGCTGTGCTAGAATTAGTGGAAAGACCAGTCCAGGAAACTTCACGGACTGTGCAAGCAGTGTTTTTATATTAGTGCATTTTTTTCCTTTGTGTTTGCTTAGGTTGTTTTTCAAGCGGGTGCTCAGGTGGAGAAAGTTGTTTTGGGTTGTTTTGGGAAGCCTTGAACTCGAGGCATGCATAGCTTGTTTAGTTCGTTTATTCTCCCAGTTTCAGCTGAGAGAGAGTTACAGTCACATTTTGTTCTGGTTGCAAATCATAAACTCAAACAGTGGAACAGGATCACTTATTGTTCTGCCTTACCCTCTTATGGCAGGACTGATAATATTCAGCTTTCGCAATAATGGGAACGGGCTGCTCGATGAAAGCATTCATTATTCTTTCAACTGAACACTGCACTCAAGAAGTTCCTCAGGAACGTTCTCTCTGGACAAACATTGATGTGGCCAGACCTGTTGCCATGGGTCTGAGTTTATTCAGTCCTGGAAAACACATTGCTTAGGGCTTCTTGTTTTTTGCTAGCTGAGGACTTGATTTGCCAATGCCTTGTACGCTGTGTAGTTGTATAACCACTGTAAAATAAAACCTGGCATTCTGTTTTATAAGCCAGGTGGAGAATCAGGAGCAAGTATTAAAATTACAATATTGCATGTATTCTTATGGTCTCTAAACTATAGCTCCCAGGCATTCACAATCCCTGCATTGACTGACCTACCTAATATCACAGGCAGCTGTCATTATCCTTCTTTGCATGCACCTCAGTCATGGTAGATAGAGCTGTTGGATTGGAGCATTCAAAATCACCAGTCTTTTCCCAGAAAACTGTGATACTGGTTTTGAAAGCTAACTTTTACAAACTGAATATTGGTTTAACTGGATCTATTTAGTTATTTATTTACTTTGAGCATTAAACTTTAAAGGTTATTTGAAATAACAAATTTTCCAAAAAGATGGATGTGACCACTGCTCTATTTCACGATATGGCAATTTCAGCAGAAATGAGATGACAGGTATGGAAATTACTTTGGAAAAAAAAAAAAAACACATTATCACAGGACAAGCTAAGTGAGTGTGGACATTTGAAGCCCATTCATTTTTATAAGCTCTTAGTAACATGCCATGCAAAGTATGAACTCTTACTTCATGTTTTCCTTTTGATCACTCTATCTTCTGCCCTCATTAATAGATCTAAATACAAACACTACTTTCAGATAATGTCAATGAAATTGCTTTAGTTGATAAGAAACGGGCATGACTTAATTAGCTCATGAGGCTCCTAAGATTTTGGGCTTCTGAGTTTTTAAAAGCTAGTTGTCTATTTAAATTTGAATGCACAAATCAACGTTAACCTTGCTGTAAATTTAATCAAAGCATGCATTCATGTTTATGGAAAAATTCAGTTCAGTGAACACTGACAGTAACTTAACTCACAAAAGGCAATCAAGCCAAAAAACCTGGTACAAGGTGAAGATTTTTGGTTGTCTAAAGTATTTTGAGAGGTCTATTATGTTGGCAAGTAAGAAACAGTGATATAGATAAGATACTGTAATGGGGTTAGTGTTTGGTCAATTTTTCTGGAGTTTGTTCTTTTAGAATAGCCATGCTGTATCTGTTGGGAGAACAGTACTGTAAAGGTAGCAGAAGACACATGAGGTGGAATATACTTCAAGACAGTTATTTTTCTAAGTGTGGACAGAAGGCTTTCCTCCCAATCAAGCTAGCTATTTGTACAAAAGAATCATGCAGCCAAAAAAAGTTTGATTTTTAGAAGAAGGAAACAAAAGCTCCTATTGTCCTGAAAGGCAACAGTGGAGTCAGTCCAATGTGGTTCAATGAGGGCTTCTCTCAGTGGAAGAGAGTTATTTTGTATTTCTGTCTGGATTCTGCTTCTGTGATAGTTGCTGGTATGTTGTGGTTTCTCTGTTCTTCCCTCAGCTAGGTACTTGTTAAATAAGGACAGTGGTAACCAGGAAACTCAGCAGTGAGAAGGAGCTGGTGCTTTTGTAAAGGTTTACAAGTGCTGGCTGCTCTGAAAGTTGATGTGCTCCTCACAGGCTCTGCAGCACTGGTTTTCATGCAGGGAGCCCAGGGAGCTGCAAAGGCATCAGACTTTCTGCAGTAGGGTGGACTGACTGCATCACATAATCCCCATCTCCTGACACTCAGAGGTGGCTGGGCTATACTGTCAAACACAGCAAAGGATCAGGTCTGGAGCAACTGGCCCCTGGCTCTTTTTCTGGAAGTTGTTTTATTGCTTTGATGTGTTTTGGAGCATGAGCTCTTGTTGTTCCATCAAGTAATGAGCACTCTGAGGGGCTTAATAGGAAGCTACCTCACTTACGCAGCAGCATCTGAATTGCTGAAATCATTTCCTTTGTTTGGAAAAGCAGTAGCTTTGCTGATGTTAGTACTTCCATTAGTGAAGATGTCATAGTGTTGTGCTTTTTTTATTATTCATATATTTTTCATGATTTTGATGGCCTAGGAAAGGCAAGCTATATGTACCTTCATGGAAAAAAAAAGTCAGAAACTCTTAGATATCCTTGTTGTTTAACACTTCAACCTACTCCATTTTCTTATCACTACCAGTATCTTCCTTAAAGGTGGGAAACGTCCGCTAGTGTTACTATGAGCTGTCATCTTTCTTTTAATGTGATTTTTTGACCCTAGGCATTTTTAGGTCTCTGGAAGATTTTTTGTAGGAGTCTTTTTTTTTTTTTTTTTTTTTTTTTTTTTTCTTCTGACCGTTTTGTCATCCACCACATTCATTCATGGAAGTTTTGGGTTTCTTAACCCAATAATTTTTCATTCAGTAATTCTGTCATTTTACCAAGCAGGTCACAACAAAAGCGTAGCTATTGCATCATTCTTGAAAACATAAAACAATTGTATGGGCAGATTTATAGTGCTTCAGACAGTCTGCAGAGCTGGCTGTCTCCTTGTGAATAAAACAGAGGATTCATTCAGGCTCCCAAAACTTTACTTTCTGTTCTGTGTGTGAATTTGTTCCCATTCTATATTTCCTTCTTAGAATATTGCATTTCTTCCTAGTCCTTATGTTGTCATAAAGAATGAAAAGTGCCTCAGAGGAGCAAATGATGCACAAGACAGGACCCAGGCTGCTCCCATTCCCTGCCAGGCATTATTCTGAAAAGCTAAGTAGGGGAAGGAGTAAACTAAATCATTAAAAGCCGTAAAGGTCAGACAAATAAGGGCTTGGCTGAGTTCCTTGAGCAAAGGTGACTAATGCTTCTCGTGGCCCTCTGCAGTGTATGAGAAATCTGCAGAAGACTGACAGATTTAATATGTAGGAGGCCCACACCCTTCTGAAGATACAATTGATGGCCTGACAAGATGCCTTAGGATACCTCAAGTGTCTGTGTTGAAGTAGAGGGGAGTGCAGAGACTTTGTATGTTAAAAGAGAGGTATGGGAAGTTGTGACGTGTCATGGAAAAATTCTTTCCCTGAGACTGTGGAGAAAGCTGATAAAGTAAAATTGAGCCACAGCTTAATTTGAGACATTATGTTTTAGTTTTAGCAAAACAAAACAAAACAAAAAAACAACAAAAAGGCTCTGAGTTTGTACCACTGTATTAAGAACACAATGGTGCTGTTGCTTGTGCAAGAAAAGGTATAGAATTTCCTTGTTACCAGTTTTACAGATTTCAGTCAATCTGTTTTGTTATCTTCAGTGAACATCCTCAGTGCCCAATCCAGAGCTGATGCATGTCATTAGTGGAGTTGCTTTATTGTTTTGCTTAGCATCTGCTTTTGGAGATGGTAGCAGTTTTGTAAGAAGTTACTAAAATTGCCAGTCAGATGGAAAGGAAACATCTGAACTGAAGAAAAATTACAGATCAGTATTGATGGCAAAGCATGGAAACTAAAATTATAGTGCTAACAGAAACAAACTCTTCTTGATGATTAATACATCTTTTGTTTGTTGTTAATTCGCTACCAGAGTTTTGTGATTATACCAAGCTAAACAGAACAGTTCTAAGGTGTATACATCCGTACATCATAACTGTGTCATGTCACTTTGTCTTTAACTCAGAATGAAATATCCAGATTCCTAATCGAGTGCTCCTAAATTACAAATTCACCAGTCTTTTACTTTTAAGCCTCTTGCACAGAGGGGAAGTGTATGTCCATCCTACTTCTTCAAGGCTCTGGTGGAGGTTTCTGTGCCAACACTGTGGAAAGAGCAGGAGCAAAGAATGTTCAGTATCGGGCACAAAACTGGCCAAATTTTTCTTACTCTCAGAAAGGGAGCCTTAGATGTTTCTTGTCCAAATGTTATTCTTTATTCTCTTTATATATACTTACACTATTAGTTTTCAAAGCCTTGGTTTACAGTTTTTATTTTCCTGGGCATGGTTTAGGATTTATTAGTATTGTGTGCACAGTGCTGCTACATTGATTTGAAAGGGTTCCTTGCAATGTACATATTCATCTTGCTTTACCATCTAATCTAACAATTGTTTTAGAGGCCACAGTAACCACACAGGAGATTGCCAAGATTTTTCATAGTGCAGACCATACCAAGTTAGCTTATATTCTCCTCATAACTTTCTTCTCATTAGTGAAAGGGCAGGAAATTCCCTCCTGGTTGCAGTAGCACAGTATCCCTGTGGGAACAACAACAGCTAATTCCCCTCTCACATGGATGAGTAATGAATGTCCCCCATGTTGAACTTTCTTGTGATGTGCTGAAACCAGAAACAATGATAAGACACAAAAGTGTGATCCTTATACACCCTTAGCAAGTAAAGCATGCACCATATGTCTTGTGTATTATTTTATCTCACCTACTGCACTGGGTTCAGGTGGGTAGGGTGAGTAGATATGCCAAAAGATCGGCTAAGGGACTATCCTGTATTTTCTTTTTTCAGGATCCAGCAGCATGAACCAGATTGCAACAAATGGGGATAATGAAGGAACTACAAAAATCATTGCACCTTCCCCAGTGAAAAGGTAGGTAGACCAGCAGTTCCCTTCCAGCTTTTAAGAGAGTCTATTGAATTGGACAGAGCAACACATTTAGTAATCATTAATTGCAGCTTTTCTTGCCCTTAAGATTTAGGACTCTCTGATCTTCTGCTGACAAAGCTAACAGAGGTAATTCATTTCAGCAAGCCCCAATCTTCTGCTGCACTGGCGCTGAGGTTCCAGGTGACGTGGCGATTGGAAACCCAGAAATCAGGGCATGTTAATGGGAAGACAGTCTCCATTTTAAACCTGAAAAAAGAGATTGTGGCACAAGGGGCACTGGTCAGGATAGGCATGAAGTCCTTCATGTCTCTTCCCTACTCCCTCATCTTGGGTACAGAGGAAGCTCTGCTTGGGATGTGTGGGCAGGGAAGAGCTGGGAATGGCCTCTTCCAGCAGCGCTCTTCACCCTGCTGTCTATCATTCATTGCACTGGTAAATCCAGGAGTACAAAACTAGTAGATGTTTGTGCTTGGTCCTCAGCAGTAATGAACTTGCTGGGGCTCCTCTGGACTTGTATGGTCTGCTGTGTTTAATTACCAGTGCTGAAGCACACATCTCTAGTTATTAGGCATATTTGAGAGAAGGAGGTGAGGCTCAGATTCAGGAAGGGATTTATGTTCCCACCCTTTCTTTTAGGGGGAATTTGGATGGACAAATCAAAAAAGGGTGATTTGACAAAACAGTGAGTCAAAAACTCAGCACCTAACATTTTTTGCTTAGTTGCCTAGATGCCTAGATGTCTGTCTCTGCATGCCCAGTATCCCTGACAGCTTTTTTTTTTTTTTTTTTTTTTTTTTGAGCTGAGAAACTCTGACTGTATTACACTGTTGAAGCTGAGGTCTTTACATGCTAAGTATCTCGACTGGCTTCTGAAGGAGGGTCAAAAGATTTACTGCAAATATGTGGTGGATGGTGTTTCTTGTTGCCTAATAATCTAAACTGTTGCCCCAGAAGAGAAGAGCTGAGTTTAATTGCTCCCTCAGTTTGAGGGAATCTGAATCCAATGTTCTTGTCCCTATGAAATAATACTACTTAACTCCATCCAGCTGAAGCAGGATGTGTTAGAAGAGAGTAAAGTACAAAGGAAGAAGGTCATCTTTGCATTGTGGGATGAGAGCAAGTATTGAGAATCAGGGGCTCTTAACTATGGTTTGTGTTCCCAATGCTATATATATATATATATATTTTTTTCTTTTTTCTTTTTCCCTCAGTGAATTGTTAAAACAAAAGGGATAGGCAAGTTGCAGAGCAGGGACTCTGACCATTGCAGCTTCAAAGGGTCTGGGATTAGTTTCTTAACTTGGCACTGTAAAAGCAATTCTTGGGCAGTTTCTCACTGACTCATGTTTTTAAACAGTGTTAGTCATGTCTAAACAACCACAACAACAAAAATTGGAAGTTATTTTTCTTGCATGCTTTCTATTTAGAAATTGATTTATTTTTCTCCATGTCTGTGTCTGCACATGCAAAACACCTTTCAGGGCCACCAAGCTTAGTTTGCCTGTCAGGCAGCACATATCCTGTATGAAGCATTTACAGTTTGGTTGTTTTCTTCATCCTGTGTGATTCTTGCATTACTTCTCAGTCGTGCTTACAAAGCACTATCCAGTAGCTCTTAAGAGATGAGTTTTCACAGTTGAACATCTCATTCACTGCTGAGATACACAGTTGGTCAATTCTGTGTAAATGGTGTAAATTCAAGGTAAACCATAAAAAAAAAAATACGACAGTCTCCCATGAAAATCAGATCCTAAAATTTTCTAAAACTTTGATTGAACTTAGTCGCTTTTGCAGCTGTGTTCCTGATGATAATACTAGTATCTGAAGAGCTGCCATGGTCTAGTTCTGACTCTAAAGTCTGCTCTGAATGAGTAATGACATAGGAAACTAATGCAGTGAATTCAACTACCACGATTATTTCTCCTTCTCTTTTATAAGATTTGAAAGCACAATTCAAATTTCTTTAAAATGAACTTCAGTCTGAGAATTGTTCTGTAGTTTATGATGTGCAAAAACAATTGCTGTTTGCAGTACAGGACAGAAACATGTTTGCCTGAGTTACTTGCTTACTCTGTAATAAGCATGTGTTTTTTAGCCTGGGAGTAGACTGTGCAAATAAGAATCACTGATTAATGGGTGCAGTATTAAGAAAACATTTTACCTGTTAAAATGTAATTTATTTTCTTTTCCTGCTGACTTACTGTAGCTTTGCATTTGGTTCACTACATGAGAATTAAATGCTTAACTCAGTGACCTGTAGTAACCAAAGTCTGAGGTTAAAAGTGGATTAGTGAGTTAAGTAGCCACGATTCCTTCATAGAGCAGTGTCTGTCACCACCTGCTCTGGGCAAAGAACTCTGGCTTATGTGCCCCTCTGTAAAGCCTTTTTTGCTGCTCAAGTTGCACTTTGGAAAGATCTGTGGTATTAATGCTTGTAGTGGGTTGCTGTCAGTAATACTGCTTGAAGAGCTTAGTGGAAACCAATACGGCTTAGTTTTATATCAGGTGAACTGCTTGTTCAGGCTGAAAGTGAACTCTAGAGACAATGCTGCAGGAAAAGCACAACTGCTCACTGGGGAGAAGGTGCATATAAAAACATGCCACGTCTGTAAGCCACCTTCCAACACTTGGAGTGGCAGTGAGCCGTCCTGTCTGGGACCATTAAGGGGCTGGAAGTTGTAAAACCTGACCATGAGAAAGCAAGGAAGAAACAGAGAGAGAGCACACAGCTAGTTACAAATACTGACACCTATTTTGTAAGCTGCCTTGACTCTCCTGGTACTTCACCTTGCAGCAGTCAGTGAAGCCAGCTCTTTCATGTTGTCAGCTTTATGCTCAGTGTCTAGCAAAGAGACAGCATAAGGAGTTACTGAGGGAGGGATGAGAAGAGTATGCTGTTCCTTGAACCTGTGGACGGTCATGTTTTGAATAGTTATCACCCATGCCTTTGTTACTCTGATCTTAAAAATGATGCAGAAGCATGATAAGGATAATCAGAGATATGTGTTGATTTGTCTACTGGGAGAGATTAAATGGACCATGATGCTTTCATGGGGATAAGAAATGAGCCAGGTATTAGATGTATGAAAAAATAACAAGGTGGAGTTTGTGATTAGGGAACAATCATTCACAGGGTATTTTTTTTGTCTTTCCATAAACACGGAACTGTGAGGAACACAGGATGCGTTTTTTGAAATGGGTGAAGATTTGAGACAAAATAAAATACTTGTGCAACAGTTGGAGTTGCACAAAGCAGTGTGCTGCTACCAGGCATGATTCATGCCAAAAATACAAAAATATTTAAAAGGTGCTTAAGTAAATCCATGGAAGAAAGTTCCATCAAGAACTATGTAAAATACAAAGCAGATAAAACTTACGGTTCAATTATCTGCATGTTGTGGAAGACCGGGAGGGCATGTTGTATCTTTGCCCTGTTGTTAGACTTTTTGCCTAAGTGTCTGTTCTAATTTATTTTGAGATGAGATTGACCTTTTTCTGACTCAGTGCAGCTGTAATTATGGGATTGTAGAGCTGATTTTCAAGTCCTTCATTTTTTTTTCTTCTTCCAATCTGTCTTTCTAGGAGAGATTCTTTAATATAGAAGTTGTTTGCCTTCTTTTACATGTCAGGCAAATAGCTGTTTGTCAGGGTGGGTCTCTATACCGGCTGTATGCCTCCAAGATGAATTTCTAAGAGAGGAGAGAAGATGTGACCTATACACTATGGGTTTTTAAAAATATATCTGTACTTTTATTTAGCTTTAAAAAGATGAAAAATGAAAACAGTCCAGAAACCCAAAGAAGTAAAACAAGCGCACCATGGGAGGAAAACGGCCTGCAGAGGTAAGGCAAGACATGGTATCTTAGGTTTTGTGAAATGGTAAATGTCATGCCCTCGTAATAGGGTAAGGGATATTGGTATAATATATTAATGCATTAGCAGGGTCACAGAAAGTCTGTATTGCAATTTAGAAGATAGGTCCTGACATACATATATAATCAGTTAAAAACTAGGAAAGTATGAGTGTATGAGTAGGAGGAAGTGGTCGGTGGACAGGTGTCATCAGTGGCTTTCCACAGAGATCTGTTCATGGACCTCTGTTTTAGAGTCCATTTGTCGAAGACCTGGAAGAAGGGTGAGAAGGTTTGGTGATGGGACAGAATTGTTTGGGATAGTGAGACTGAAAGTTGTCTGTGAAGAATGGCAGGAAGACCATTAGAGTCTGCTTCATGATCCACTAAATGGTGGATGACATTGAGTTAGTAATTGTAAAGCAAGCTTAATGGGAGTGAAGAATAATCCTAGATTTCCAATTAAAATGAGGTGCTGCGGATTTTTGAGGGATAGCCTCATGAAAACACAACTCAGTAGCAGTCAGAAAAACAATTAGCAATTATTAGGAAAGACACAGTGAAGAATACAAGAGAACAGCATTCTGACATCAGAGAAATTTGTGGATTACGTATTTTCTGCATGAATTGTTAGTGGAGCTCTATGTCCTTACCTCAGGAAGAGAAGACTTTCAAAGGGGCAGCAAGGGTAATCAAATGTATGAATGGCTATACATGAAACCTGTACTAGGAGCAACTGCATACACCAGAATTACTCAGCCTGGAAAAGAGATCATTTCAGGGGTTGTGCTAGAGATCTAGAAAATCATGAGTAGTACAGAGGAAGGGGATAGAGATTGGGATTGTATTTTTCCAGTGTAAGATCTTAGGATCTTTAGGTGAACCTGGCTGAAGGTGATTTAAATGCACCAAGAGAAGGAGGACAGTAATCACTTCCTGTGAGTAGGAGACCTGTGGTGCTCCTTTGCAAGAAATGGCAAAAGTTAACAGGTTCCTGGGAGAAGTTGGGCAAGTGCATGGAAGAGAAAGCTACTGAGAGCTGAAGACAGAGGTATAACGTCCGGTTCAGTCAGTACCCTAAACTGGGAATAGTGCAGTACTGAGAGAGCACCACGGATCTGCCTTATGTGTTAAACTTCTTGCTTTGTGTAAGTGGTTGCTTATGGCCACAGTTGGAAACAGGCCACTGAACGAGGTTTTACATTGGTGTAATCCTGTACAGTCCTGCTTTCATGTGATGTTCAGATCTATACATGGTGCATCTTCTGGGGCCTCTGGTCCTACTGCAAACACTGAGTTTTCAGAGTAAGGACAAAGCAGTGTGCAAATATTTTGTTGCTAGGATAGATGTTTGTTTGTGGTGTTTAAAGAAGAACTGATGTCAGCTTGTCACAGTATAGCTTCATAGTTTAAATTGTTCCCAGGATAGAAGGAGCTTTGACTGCTAAGAGCCAAAGAATGATAGGACTGAGTTTTTACAAGTCCATCTGTTTTAAAGAACTACACAGTTTTAGACACGTAAGCAGGCTGCACGTATTGCATATTGCACAAAGATTTTTGCAGCTGCTAGTAATAATTTTCCACTTTGAAATTCATTCTTATTGAGATGAATTGTCAACTTTTTAACTGTGCAGAGCAGCATTGTAATCAGCAGTATGGGTTTTAGGAAAGCAGGAAGAAATACCTTTACCTGGGATTTGTTGAGAATACCATATTTATCGGATAGCTGTCCTGAAAAGAGCTAAGTATCATCTTAATCATGAGTAAAAATGTATTGCTGAGTTTAGCATAGCTGTTCAAAAAGTTCTGGAACTGCTACTGCATCAATGGACCACCTTATAGTAGCATAAACCATCGCAAACTCTGTTACGCTGTCGGAAGTGTTTCTTACATTTCTGTAGAAAGGCAAAACAGAATAATCCATACAGGAATTTAAGAACCACAGTGCAGCCTACTTCTAACACTACAACAGCCTTGGGTCCCATCCAGGCTACTCCAGGCAACATGAAGCTTGAGACACCTCCAAAACAGTGGCAGAGGCTTGTGTGGATGAACAGCAGAAAGCTGGAGCTAAAATTCACACTCCAGATTGCTAGCTCTGTAGTGAAGATGTATTCTGGGATATGGAAATTGTTTTAGGACTTACACCCACAGAAAAGAATACAGGTGCATTTGAATGCCTAGCTCTGGGTTGTATAAGTCATCCTAAAGCAGTAAAATTTTATTATGCTAAAAGAACATATATATGCTTGGTTCTACATTTTGTAAGCTTAGAGCTGTTACCTTCGCAATGATCTGTAGTCCTTGTTCTCTGTTTTCAGTGTTCAGTGTAAAATACTTATTCCTGGAAAGCAGTACTATCTGTATTTACATAGCATGCACAAATGCGTGCACACACGCTCTCTTGCACATACATATATAGCTGAATGCAGGTATGTGAGCATGAGCCTTCTTGTTATTTTTGTAGACAGAATCTGGGTTAGCTGTCTTAACTCTCCTGGAAGTTTAGAAGTCAATTGTTTGCTTTTCATTTTTAACTCTAGTGGGCTGTACAATTCCCCCAGTGACCGCAATAAATCACCAAAGTTTCCTTACTCTCAGCGACGGAACCCATCAGGTGGCAGCGAGAATGAGTCTGGGCAGCCAGTCCGGAGGAGGTAAGAGCCCTGAGGCTGCTCACTGTTAGTTTAGATCACAGAAAGCTTGTGTTCTTGCACACTCCATGTTCAGTAAAGGCTCCTGGGTCCTGGGAAAAGGGGTACTCTAGGGGCCCATCATTACTGCAAAAGAAAACTGAGCAATAATATAGGATTTGCTTTTGAAAAGGAATCTTTCATCAAGATTTTTGCTTGCCTGCTGTTCTGCATACCAGGAAAATGATGTTGAAAATACAAGAAATTACTCAATTTGCACTTGCATGATCCTTTCAGTTTCTGTAGCTCTTTTTCCCTTTCTCTTTGTAAAGAAAGGGATTGATGGATCTTGCTTGCCTGACAATAAGCTTCTGTTACAGAGCAGTATTTTAGGTATGTTTCTTTTCTATAAATGCAACAAAGATTAAATGAATGAACCATTAAGCTGGCTTTAACAGTCCCATATGTGAATTAGAATCACAGAATTGCAGAATCACAGAATTGTTTGGGTTGGAAGGGACCTTAAAGATCATCTATTTCCAACCCTCTGACATGGTAGGGAATACCAAATTACTTTACATTAGAGAGCATGCAAGTAGAAATGTAAGTATGAGTTGCTTAATGTGTTTTAATGGGTGTGTGCTGAACAGAGTAACTTAGAAAAGTGAAATAAAATGGATGGAGATATTGTGCTTTCTGTCCTGGAGTCTGTCCAAAATGTGAATCAATGACAGCTCACATTATGAAGTGATAGTTTTGACAGATTACATGTTACCTGTGTGATTGGTCCTGCTGAGAGGCTGCTTTCATCACCTAAGCTAGCTAAGGTACCCTGGTCAGCTGCAGAGTATAGACAAGCATAGCTATGGTGCTGTATTCACAGTCATCCAGGACTGTCTTACGAGCCAGCACCCTGGAGCTACATTTCTTTCTGACATCTCTGATGCAATTCACTGTTTGACTTTCAAAGCCAGGGTTTGCACAAGGGTCTTTGAAGACACAGCTGTATCTTTAAGGAAATCTTCTAGATAGATGAGGAGCTTTTATATCTGCCAGGTTTCTGAGCTGCTCCAAACTTTTTATCTGCCAGTTGCTGTCTAGAAGAACAGCGAAGAAACTCACCCAACGTGTATGCTTAGTGAGCTTGTGCCTGAGTTAAAGTAAATCAGTGTAGCTCTCTTTAAGTCAACAGAGCTATGTTGATTTTCTCAGCCCCTGTAAGTGTTGACAGCAGTGTGTTTCCTGAGATGGATTTTCTGATTCATTCATAGCTTAGTTGTTAGGAGGACTTGTTGGGCTCTGTAAAAACAAAGTAATAGAGATGTGCAGAACCATCTTGACTTTATCATCTGGGATTTCAATTTGGCTTATCGAATAAGTAGACAGGCGGTCATGCCAATAACAAGTTTTCTCTTGGGCTACCACTCCACCAAAATGTTTTTAAAAGTCTTATCTCATATGTGAGACTGTCAAGACTGACAATAGTGGGTAGATTCTAACCTAATTATGTCTTCCTGAATCTTGGTTTTATTCATGCACTTTCCTTTTTCATCTGTTTAATAACAATAGCTGTGTTGTTTATGCTCTCTTGACTGGAATTAAGAGGAAAACAGCAGGATTTGCTATGCTGGAAACAGTAGGAAACTCTAAAGGCCAGTTTACCATGCTCAACCTTGCAAGTCAGGCTTTTGTAATGGGAGCTTGAATGGGATCATACCTTTTAAACTTACTGTAGAGTTGCCCTGAAAAGTTTAAAACAAGCACATCCTATGCCATACTAAAGATGGGAACTTTTGTGTATTCATGTTAAGTGACCCAGTAGTTTTTCACTGAAACTTCCTTAATATTACAGGAAAACCCAAAACTGTGGTGAAGATTCAGAGTTAAAGCAAAGGAGAAGGTAAATATATAAACTATAGCAGTTATGAAATGATAGCAAAAGTACTAATCATATTTTAGTTCTCTGTAAAGCCTCCCTTCCTTCATTGTCCTCTGTACTCTTGAACATGTAAAATGCTTATTGTGTTCCATTCATTTACATTTTTCTTTCCAATGCTCTGTAACATAACTTAATCACAGCACAGATCCCTACAAGCTACCTTGCACATTATTACTTCTTACCATAATAGAAATAGTTTGTGGAACTTTAGTAAAGGCTTGTCTGCAGCTTGAAAGTCAATTCCAGAAATCTGAGCTCTTGGATTTTGCATCTGCAGTTTTTGTTTTGAATTCTCTAGCCTCCCAGTCCACTTAATTCATCTGTTTTGAAAGCATGTGTATTGTCATTTGAGATTAATTGCCCTGCAAAAAGTGGGTACAGAGGCATATCCCTTCTGCTTAAACTTCATAGTCTTCTCAGTGTGTCTTACACATTTTTGCTGAATTTCTCTGTTAAGCTTCACTTCTTTTTCTGTGCAATTGTGTCTGGATGTCACACCTCCAATTAGAATGCTGGTGCAAATTCATACCTGCCCTTCCACAACTTCAGCTTTGGTCAGATATTTTGCATCTGAAGTTCTCCACTACCATATCTGCCTGCTTTGATTCTGTGCTGTGCTTCTCCTTGCTCCTACGTTCCTGTCCTGGCTGTTGGAAAAGGGACACAGTGCAGTTCATTTTGATGTCTGAGTCTCCTGAAGACTGCAAAAGAGAGGAGGCACTCCCAGGATCTGATTCACCACTCCAGCATGGGAAAGGAGCTCTGGCAGAGACACAAACATCTCAGGGACAATCACAGGAAGTCAGGGAAAGAGCTCATGTACTTCGCACCTGAGATAACAGATTATTTTTTGAAAGGATGTAACCAGTCTGTCAGTGATACACCCATGGTGGAGGTCCAGAACATAAAGCAGAAAGTATTTAGTTGGCATCTCAGGTGGGAACCCCAGTACTCAGAAGGGACCTCTTCCTGAAGGCTGTACACGACAAGTGTACAGATTTGTTATTGTACATGTATATAGGAATAGACTTTCTCAACTTTCTCACGGTTTGACTACCCCCCTCACATTTTAATCAGAAAAAAAGACTGCACCGGAACATGAGCCCTCTCTGTCAATTGTTTCTCTGAAATAACAATCCTACCCCTAAGTCCCCTGCTGGGCTGTGTATGTTCTGCCTGTCTTGCATAACTGATTATTCCTTCTTTCTTGATCTACATGTCAGACCATGTATGTATGCCACCCTAAAAATATCAAATATGTTATGTGACCATGAGAAAAATCATGAAACTTCCTTCGTAATTGTTAGAGATCAAGATTATCTTGTGTTCCTGCACCTGACTTTAGTAAATCATTATTAAAAAAAGTATTTTATTCACTTCAGTAAAAGCTGATATGCAGTGAAAGATAGTGTTCTGACAGCTAGTACGAACAAGGTGCCACTCAGCTGGCAGTTCAGCAGTTCTCCTGTCTCGCTGTAAGTGCTTTCTTGACAGGGACACAAGGTAATTTGATGTGCAGTACCCAAAAGGTGGATCAGATTTTCATTCCTGAAAAGCTAGAGAAATATTTATCTTGATTTTGAACAAATAGGGTGTTTTATCTTAAAATTCTCCTGCTATGCTTTTTTTTTCTTCCTTTTTTTTTTTTTTTCTTGGAACTTTTTAGGATAAATTGTTTAAATCAGAGCGGGGAAATACTTGAAATGTGGAAGAACAGTGTTGCTCTGATGACCAGGAAGGATTATTATTATTATTTTTTTTTTAAAAGTGCTGCTCTCATGTTGATGTTGAGAATCAAGATTAGATGCTATATGATATCTGATAAAATTTGGGGTTGTTTGGAGGGGAAGAAAAGAGGTACATAAGGTCTACTGCAGTTCTAGTGCATGTGTTGCTCTCTGAACTGTCTGAATGTGCTTGAGCTGGTATCTTTTGAATGCTGTCTTTTAATCTTTCCTTCCTTCAGGGTAACGTTTTTCTGCATTAATAATGATAAACTTTTCCCTTTAATATCACAGAGAAACGTGTCTTTCTTGAGAGGCTGAGAGCAACAGGACACTAAACAATGGTCCAAAGGTTTTGATGAGAGTGCCAGTTTTAGGACCAAGCCCAGTGGTATGGTAATAGAGTCCTAGTTTCTAGGACCAAGGCCCTGACAGCTGGTTTGTCTGCTCCAAAATCTTTATCAGTGATAATCAGGGATGTAAAATTTTCAGGTAGCAGGCGCCGAGCACTTCTCAGTACTGAGAGGAGCTTGCCTATAGGAAGGTGCATCCCCATTTTCTTCTTGAAGCTCAGCTCTCAGTCTTACCTGTCTACTTTTGTTTCAGCCTGTTCCACCAGTCTTTTTCAGTAGTAAATAATCAGAGCCATAAATGTCACCTTACCATTTGAAGCTCCACAGTCAGCGGTAATACAGAAGTAACTGCTATAGTTCTTTTTTCCTCACATGATGCACCATCTTTGTAGCTGTGCCTGGGGTCATCTCAAAACTGTGCCGATACCAACACCTGCCACTCTGTGCACTTCGGCTTTTCAGTATCTGTAAAGATCTGCAAGAAACTCAGTGTTAGTGGTGTTTTACCCAGACCACCAAACACTCAGAAAATGATTTGAGCTTATTAGAAGTTAGATGTGAATAGAAAAAGACAGATCCTGTGAGCATTTTTTTTTTTGCCTGCAAAATCAGAATGGCTGTGTAAATTTCTGTCAGGTGTCTCACAACAGGGAATAAGAAATGGACCATTATACATACAGTTTAAAGGCAAAACATTCTACACCTCAAAGAAACATTTTACTGTGGCATATACCCAAAGAATGCTGAGAGATAAAATAATTCTTAAAAAAACAGTGCAGTGATTTGAAAGGAAAGGAACACTCACCTGTCACTGCATTCTGGGTGCACTACCTTTGAAGCAGTTATTTCTATCAATTAATAAGAAAAAGATACTATGACTCTCAGATGTAGACAAGCCCTGTAGACTCCTGTAATTCTAATTTTCCTAATAATCTTCTCAGTGTTGTCCATCCCTTGTTGAGAACATTGTGCTTCTGACATGTCAGTAGATAAATTGATCTTTAAATCTTGCTTTTCTCCTCTCCAGATCGCGATCTCGTTGTAACACCAGTAGTGGCAGTGAATCAGAAAATTCCAACAGAGAACAT
The DNA here is from genome assembly GCF_963932015.1 of Anas acuta. NCBI lineage: Eukaryota > Metazoa > Chordata > Aves > Anseriformes > Anatidae > Anas > Anas acuta. Next base: position 56,115,162 of record NC_089017.1, on the reverse strand, counting down.
CGGAAGAAGAGAAACAGGTGACCATTGTATAATTTAGAGAGAGAAACATTTAACACAAACAAATGGAAAATGGACTTTCCTGAGATAACCCTAATAAAAAAATAATCCTTTACACATATACTGTTCTCCTGAGGCAACTTAAGGTTCTTGCTCAAATAAAAAGAAAGAGAATTGCCAAATCACATATACACTGTAAGTATATGTAACAAATCCACATTCTCCTGATGCTTGTCAAGATCTCATTAATGAACAGCAAAATCAAATACTGGACGTATTTATAAAAGGCTTGCAATATTAATGCACATAAAGTGGATAATGGCAATGATATGATTTTCACAGCATGTACGTTAACACCTGAAAAATTTCAAATGCAGATTTTTAGCAGAAAATATGCTTTTGAGGCAAATTGACAAAATAGTTTTTAATGGATCAGAAACTTTGTGTTGTTTTTAAATGCATACATTTAATTGTGTAAATATTTTTATTTTCTAAAATGCAAAGTGTGGGCCTGAACTCAAAATGTGTACAGTGCCATTAACAGCAGTTAATATTAAGTGATGCTAGCAAGTTTTGTTTTTTATGTTCTGTTTTTCTTGTTGCTGGTAAGAAGTTGGTATAACAAGTGATTTATTTTAGGAAAAAAATCTTTTTTAAAGAGCCATATTTATGTTGCACTTGTGATAACAGCTTCAGAGTGTTACTCAGATAAGCGAAAACTTATTTTAAAAATACACATATAACTTCTTCATAATGCATAAGAGAACACTAACTGGACAAAAGAAGAGTCATTTAATAGGCAAGTTTTCTAACTAGCTGTCTGCACGGGCTGCCATAGTTCCCCACTGTTTCACCTGCAATACTATGAATGATAAATTATTTTCAGATGTTTCAGATATTTCAGATGTTCAGAAGCTCTTAGAAATAATTATGTGCTAGATATGTTGAAACAGTCCTTCAGAAACATGTATTTTAAGCATAACTTCCAATAGTTACAGGGGTTCTGTAAAATCAAAGACATTGGAACGGACTGATACGAAGAATAGCTGAGCCTTGAGATTTCTTTGGCTTAAATCAGAGCATTGACACTCAGCTAACAGTAAACTAGTGTGCATGGAAGTTTTGTTTTCCAGCTGAGCTCTGAGGTTTGAATGAAATGCTGAGCATATTTTCAGTGATCAGTAGGTAAACAGTATTTTGCATTCATTTCTCATAGAACACACTTGTCAGCTTTTTTCTCCTGTGAAACTTCTTGCTCTGGGAGTTTCACAAGCAAGTAAAGGAAATTAGAGACTGACCACAAAAATGTTTTTAAGAGCTTTCTGCATTATAAAGATTGAATTATTGGAAGGATTTAGTAGTGCTTATTGTTTTCTGAAGAATAAATGGGCCTTTACCAACCTTTCTTCTGTTTGTGAAAAAAAAATCTTACAGTTAAAGAGAATAATCATTTGTGTAGATGGACATGTATTTTTATTTTATTTTATTTTATTTTATTTACAGTCTCAGAAATGTAAGATACATTGAAAATATTAATGCTGTATCACATCTTGCTCTTTGGTGGTCACTTGAAATCCAATCAGATCAAAAGTCATCAGTGCTAAAGTCAACAAGCACTTAAATAAGCGGAAGTTCTGATACTTGTTCCCTGTCAGCAGGTACAGGAAAACCACCCGTATAATGAATTCCTGCATTTTGATAGCAGCCAAAGCAGGAATATAATAAGCTGAAAGGGCACAGACACTGAATGACTTTCCGGTCAGCAGTGGTGAGCCAGCCCTAACAAGATTAAATGGGACAATACAGTGAGGTTCCCAAGTACTGTTACTCAATTTTATCTCTTGCATGGATTAATACTAATTTGTTTCCAATTATCATAACTGGCTTCCTGGCAAAAGCTAACACAAAATTTTAGAGTTGTATTGGAATAAAATGACTGAATACTCGTGTTATCCAAAAGAATCTGATTCTGATAATAGAAGAGTAGAATATATTGTTCACATGGGAAGAGATCACTGAACTTTTTATCGGATGAAAACAAATTATCACAGAAAAATGGGACTGCAGGTGAGACCTATTAAAGGTAAACCAGTAGAAAAAGATTAGGGGGAAATTTGTTACTTAATCAGTCTTTGAGGTTTCACCCCAGCATATGAATGTTTTATGCTAAGGAAATATTTACATTATGATGAAGAACCTACGATGAATGTATTTCTGTCACAGAAGAAATATGACTTTTTCAAATGCTATGGTCACAATTTATTTTGTGGACATAAATACTAGTAGACAAGATGTACTGAAGTATAGTATTCTGCTTGACTAAACTTAGAAGATCTGTTACATTAAGATCACAGAATCACAGAAGGGCTGAGGCTGGCAGGGACCTCCAGAGGTTATCTGGTTCGACCCCCTTGCTCAAGCAGATACCTAGAGCAGGTTGCAATGACTGGAGCACCTCTCCTATGAATACAGGCTGACAGAGTTGGGGCTGTTCAGCCTGGAGAAGAGAAGGCTCTGGGGAGACTTTAAAATGGCCTTCCAATACTTAAAGGGGGCCTACAGGAAAGGTGGGAATGGATTATCAGACCAGATAGTGTCTCTGCATTCCTCCCAGATTACCTGTCCCTGCTTCCAATCTCTATGCTTCCTTTTTGTATGTGAGTTTTTGGCAGGAGCTCCTTGTTCATTCCCACAGACCTGGCATTTTTCCTGACTTTATATTCACTGGAATGGGCTTCTCTTGAACTTGGATGAGGTGATCATTGAAGACAAATTAGCTTCCTTGGGTCTTTTTTCCTTCCAGGGTCTTATCCGACAGTACTCTTCCAACCAGATCTTTGAAGCAAAGATCTGCTCTCTTGAGAGCAAGGTCTGCTCTCTTGAATTATGCTATTGTGATCTTGCTTTTTGCCCTCCTCCCAACATCAAGATCCTGAATGCCACCATCTCATGATCACTACAGCCAAGACTGCCTTTCACCTTCACATTGCCAACAAGCCAGTCATTATTGTACACTGACCATAAATGATAATTATATGCTGAAATAATTTGAATGTAATTTCAGGAGTCAAGTTGCTTGGCTTAAGAACTAAGGGAATTTATCATTGGGTAAACATAGCTTGCTTTCATATTACCTTGAAAAGGGGAAAAAACATCTCCACATCAATAGATGAGTGATAATAGTCTTCTAGCTTTCCATTTTACCATCACATACAGTCTTTCTGCAGACAATACCCAGTTTGTCACTGTGATAGCCATTGATCTTAAGTCAATTTATTTCACATGCCAGTGAGAACAATTTTCTTTCTATAAGGCATGGATCAATTTGTTACTATGTGGGAGCAAAATGTGAAAAAATAAATGGGAACTTGTAATGGAATTGGAGTACAAGGGCAATGTTTCTCTATCAAAAGTACTTTGAAATAGAAAATTAGATTTTGAGTTAAATTTCTTTACAGTTTTATATGGGTTGTCAATTCTGTTGTTAGAGTGTTAAAGATTCTGCCCCTCAATAATTATGATTTGATCATTTAATCTAAATAATGTATTCTATGTAGACGCTGTGTTACCTTGGTCATCCTTTGTATAGTTAAATGTGAACATAGTACCTCTTTTTGCAGCTGCAAAATTAAAACCTTGTTGCTTTGTATTTCCATCTAACAGAGTTCTGCTGTGATACAGTGGTACTTTTTAAGCAACAGCCGTATGTGTGAAGCAGTTGATACTGTTTACACCATGTGGGATGATTGCTGTCTCCACAAATTGGATTATTCAGGATGAAAATCACAATTCATTACTTGTTGATGTGTGAGTTCTTCTACAAAAACCTTAGATGCTTATGTTAATCCATGCCACCAGATTACAGGTTTAAAAAGACCTGCTTAGAAATCAAAACCTGATATTGTCATCTACCCCAGATGGTTGGTGCCATTTAGTAGAGTTGTGATGCTACAGTAGTTGGGAATGTAGCTCAAAACTCATTATGCATGTGAGAGAAGATCAGATTAAAGGAAAAGCACCAGCCTGCTTAGCCAGTTCAGCCTGATACTATTCAAAATTCAACTAGAAAGGTACCTATGTACTGAAGAGCAACAACAACAGCACACTTTGCATTGTCTCCACCAGGTAATTCACTCATATCTGATGGTTTGTTTGTTCTACCTGCGGTCTTCCTTTTGTCGTTATTGTTAAACTTCTCTGGTTTCTTCAGTATGCCAGTCATACTGTCCTATCAGGTAACCTACTCTTGCAGCAGTATTTTCCAGGAATGTGTTTAAATCCTTGTTGAATTTTGAATTCAAATAGAGTTTAAATTCTAAGTGAACTTATATTTCATTTGTTCCAACTTACCACTTTATCACAGCAGAAGAAGATGTGTCTGCAGCCCTCAAACCCTGAAGATTCTGCAGAACTTTGAATGGCCTACCACTGTCACACCGACCGTCCTGACTAGTTGTGTCATTGTAGAATTAATTTAGTCTGCTCTCGAACCTGGTGACTTTACAGGATTTTTACATTTGTTTTAGTCTTTACTGTGTTCCAGTAATGGATACATGGCTTTAGAAGAAATAAAAAATCACATTTGAAAATAACCTAGCACTGGAACATCATAGTTCTAAAGAATTTGGATATTTTAATGATATGTGATGCACATAATTTAAATTTCCATGCCCTGTTAGTTCAGCTACTGCTTTAGCAATGAGCTTGTCTGCACCTCTGAACGGGATGCTGCCCTCTCCTCTTTCCACCCATCCACCCTGGGGAGGCAGGGCTGGAGTTCAACACCTTCTCCCCTCCCCATTTTTTATTTTTTTTTGCCTCCCTCTGTCAGCTCAATAAAACAAGGAGATTAACTGTGTCTCCTTTGTGGTGGGATTATCCTTCTTTTTAGGGCAGTGTGCATGTTCCCTTGACCAGAAGCACCTGCTGGGAAGGGCTACTAAGGGTGGCAAAGGAGGTGAATGAGATCTTTGTAGTAGTATGAGATCTTTGTGTCACTGTATCAGGCTTACATTTGCTGTGGTTGAGGTGTACTTTAACACTTAAGTGAGAAAGGAAAAACATCTGGATGTTTGGTTTGGGCTGGGAAGACAGGTTGAATTCAAGTTGTAGGCCTGTTTTTAATGGCTTAGATTGTTCATTCTTTCACTTAAGCTGTTTCTAGGTAGCAAATCAGTGAGTTTCCATTTACATGGGTTCTTGCATTTTATGTACTTTGGGAACATGAATTAAAATTAAGCAAGATAAAAATAAAAAATTTTCCATTGCAGTGGCTGGATTTCTGATGAAATAATAAAAAAAAAAAAGTACTTAATCTCTTCCTCTGAGCATCCTGTCTTGGAGACCTCAGACTAAACTCCTGGTACTTCTTTTGCAGATTACGGCAAGAGAATGACATGGTTGACTCAGCTCCTCAGTGGGAAGCTGTGCTTCGTCGACAAAAGGAGAAAAACCAGGCAGATCCGAACTACCGGCGATCCAGGCACAGATCTCGATCGTATGTACCCACTTTGACATGAAAATTAAGGCTGCTGTGGCATGTTAAAAGTAGGAGGAATATCTCCAGCATGGTTATTGCTTGTAGCTGCTGAGGAGCAGCAACCTTCACGTGTGACATCCTTAAATTAGCAGATTAGTCTTTGAGGTCTAATTCCCTTACCATAGTGATTTAATTTTCAAGGTATGAGTAGGGGCTTTGTAACATACCTACTCAGTCTGTAACTGTAACTCACTCCATTACCTTGGATGAAGTCCTGGGTGGTTTTAGCTGCGTAACGAGGGCAGTGATTCCCGTTTCTGGGAAACCATTCAGATTTATATGATGGGTGCAGGAATTTTTGTGAAGTGTGTTTATGCATCTTAAATCAATACAGAGTCTGCAGGATTGTTCCAGGTGAGACCAACTACTGATGTCTCCATGTCAAATTATTGTTAGTACCTGTCAGCCAGTGATTTTATTGCATCCCAAGAGCATACTTCAATGATGGAGCTAGGCTGTCCTGCTGAAGGCTGGTTTTGACATGTCGAAGTTGTCAGCTTGTAAAATAATTTCTATCAAACTGATGAATATATTGGCTTATTTTAATGTGTTTTTAATGGCATGTGTTGGGAGTATAGACAAACAGTTTCGTGCTGTGTTTGTGTCCAGCCTAATCTGCCATCTGAAGCAGAAGGCATGGCAGGGCAGGGCAAGGAGAGCAGCTGGGAGGGAGGTGTTGGGAGACAAGGCAAGAGGGAGCAATTTTTGAAACTCTGTCTCCATCTTCACTGCCTGACTAAAATATATGAACTGCCGAGCTCTGATGCTGATGGCATAACAGGTGACCTCTATAACACACTTAGGTAGATACTTCCCTTTAATGTCTTAACTTTTTCTTTCATGTGAAGACTGGACCAACAGAACCTGTATAGTCCCTTAATGGACTATTTCGTTCTTACCTACTGAAGCTGTAACCTGGACTGAAGTTTCTGGTATTAAAATCTCCTTCAGCTGTGTTCTCAGTTACCCATGGTGCTGAAACTCACTTCTATCTCATTTCATAGCTTACAGTTTTCATATTTTTATGAGAAAGATGATTTACCATTAAAATTCCAAATGTTGGAATTTATGCTTTAACTGGTTTTGTACAGACCTGTTCACTTTCACATGCACAAAAGTAAAATGTTATTAGATGCAATTATACAATCGTATTACTAAAAATCAGGAATATTAAAACTCACTTGTATGGCCACCACAAAATGAATACAGGTGATCAATTTTGATTTTTATTTATTTATTTTTTACTATGTATAAAGTGCTGTAAACTGGGAAATGCACTCAGTTAATAATGGCTAGATTAAATTTATAGCCGACTTTTCTTTTTTATGTTGTACCAAGTAAATGTCATTTGTTGGGCAGCACAGGCTCCCTCTTGTGGCTAACTACGGTTATGAAATGAGTTTTATTTTCAAGCACGGTGACATTCTGGGTTATATTTCATTTAAATTACTGTTAGCAAAAACTCTAAACACATGTTATTTTACAAAGAAAAGGAAGGTCCTAGAGAACACAAAGAAAGGGGAACGTCCTGAAGATTTTGGATGATTCCTCACTTGTTTTGTTGATGATGATTATATTCTTCCCTTTTATCTCATTCTTCCGTTAAAAACAAAAAACAAAAACCCAAACAAGCCCAAACCCCGAAGTATGGCATAGATCATTAATAGATATTTAATGTGTGAAAATATGAGCTGAAAAAGTAAAAAGAGAATTCTTTTTAAAAGGGCTTTTATAGAAGTTGAGTAAAAGGCCTTTAACTGTTTGAATGGGCAAATCAAATAAGATGGATAAGCCTTAGCTGCATTAGGTTATAAGAGCAGTTATTTAATTTAATTTGGCTTAGCTGCTTGCTTACATGACTGGATGCAGGTCAGAGGCAAGGGAAACAACTGATTTCTTAGAGTGTAGGGTATGGGTATTTTTATTTTTAAATCTGGTCATATGGTCACTTCAATCTGCACATTTAACAACTGCTAGAAAACATTCATTTTAATAATACAAATAAGTCTTTCACATCAAGTTCCTTATTACATTCAGGATAACTAGAGGTTCATTTTGGAAGTGTGAAGTAATGGCTGAAATATTTTTATTGTTTTTGGTGCACTGCATTTCATTTGTTTGATTATGAGCAATATTAATCATCGTTGATGGCAGGGGTTGGTGTCTCCTTGGTCTCAGGAATAAAAATAGTTGACAAGAATTTGACCTTTCTTTCTTGTAAAAGAATCAGCAGATAGAGAGAGCTCCCAATTCTAGTTCTACAGGGTTTATTTTCAAGAGTTCACGTAAAACATCTGTGTAGCCAAAGGGCTTTTTTAATTAAGAAGAATGGCCATTAAAATTCCATGGCTATTTAAATTTACCATTTGTGAATCAAACTGAAATATTAATAAGGGTGCAGATGCAGACACACAAAATAATATAGACCTTATTAACATGTAGGGTTGTTTGAGCTTGTAAAAACAGAATAATAATAAGAAAACAACAACAACAACAACAACAACAACAAAAAACAGAGACTCACCACTTACCAGGAATTCCCACTAGGTATCTTGCACATTAAATAATTCGATTAGTAAAAAATTAGAAATTGTCCAGAAGCCATTGTGTGTTTGAAACGTGATTCGGATACTGCACTAGGACAATCTGTGTATATGTTGTGTTTCTGAGCCGTAAGTTCTCAAACAATTCATAATAGAAAAGGTGAAACAACATGAAAGAGGGATTGTGGTCTGGGTTGAATGTCATGGGCTTATTAAGTGCTATACAAACTTGAATTTCCAATGCAATATTCACAATACCTACATTACACCCTAACAAGACTACTCTTTTTATAGGCTTTTCTTCATTTTGGAGTGATAATGATCCTGCTGCCTTCAAAGGAAGCAGGAAAAAACCTTTCACAGAAAAATGCTTCCATTCAGATACTTGACCTGCATCATATTTCTGAATATTCTTTCATTGGGAGTTAACTCAGATAATTGCCGTGAGGTTATCCCAGTGTTGTAACACTTCGTAAGCAGGTGGAAAATAAATAATGTTATGATGAGAATACCTAAAAGCATTTACTTGAGGAATGATTGTGTTTAGTTATTTTCCTTTGTACTTTTTTTCTTTTTCTTCATGGGATGCCATATTTGAAGCTACCAGTATTTTACAGCAGGGGCTTCCTCATTGGTGTTGTTGTGGGGTAGAAGGAAGAGGAGGAGGGAGAGATGGTGGAGATAATAGAGTTAAACACCCAGACCTGGCCGCAGGAGGCACAGTTCCTAGAGAATGGAGAAGTGAAGGTGACTTCTTATTTAACCATTCACCTCCCACACAGCTCCACGGATTAGTATTTCTTAGTGCTGGTGAGGTTTTATATGATGTTTGGTGATTCTGTGAGACCTACGGCTGCATCCTGAACAGCTGTATTTCCATGATCAGATGGGTTAGTGGTGTGCACAATGCCCTGCTGTAGCGGGAGTCCTGGGTTTGGGGAGTGACCTTGAGGCTTTGCTTCCTCAGGCAAACTGAAGCTTGTAAGCATGACAAAGCCTCCCTGGAGAAGCTGGCATTTTTCAGGGAGCTTTCACATCCCCCCCTGCCTGATTATTCAGTCACAGAAGAGGATGCCTATCTTCCCAGCCCCAGGGTGAATACAGAGTTTGCAGCTGCTAATTTGTGAGCAGAGGGTTGCAGGGAAGGAGGAATCAATTAAAAACTGAGGGGTGAAAACGGCTATTAAAAGCCACTGCATACCAAGCTACTGCATTAGGGAGTTAAAAACAATGCGGACTAGTGTGAGAAGGAGAAAGAAACACAAGAAACAGGGAAAACAGGAAGGGAGAAGGAGGCATGGGAGACGTGAAAGCCTGAGAAAATGAAATAATACGTTGTAATAAATATGAGCACATGATGCTACAAAAAACTCTGAGTGCTAATAAAAATCAGACTGCAAGCTACTTCTGGCTGTCGCTGTTGCCATCATGAGGACCTGGGTAGTCAGAACAGGCAGTGGGTTGGTCCGGCAAGGATGGGAATTGTCTGGGTTTGGCTGTGAAGTGCTTCCTGGGCAGCCATCCCTCCTTGAAGCCCAGGAGGGTTATGGACTAGTTTGTATTAGTCCCATTAGGGAATCATAAGTGTAAAGTTGTTTCTCACCATTTTGTCTCTCTCTGGTATTTATAAAACATTAAACTATTTTCTTCCAGTACATCTACACCTGCACAACCTATATAATAATAATGATAAAAATAACCATCTCTAAGTAATCTGCTAAATTTACACCAACTGTGAAATGCTGAAATAAAGATGTCTCTGAACATTATTCTCAAAGTTGGGAAATTAGCCAAACATAGTACTGGTGAAATAAAAAAAAAAAAAAAAAAAAAAAATAATAATAATAATAATAATGGTGGAACTGTTAGTTACAGTGTACAGTTTGGAATTACTGCTGATACGGCTCTGTCACTGGGCAGTGGGTAGCCAATTTAGCAGATGCTGAAAGGCAGAACTCTACTCTCCTTCTTGATCTTCATTGGAATCTGGAGCATTTCACTCCAAAAGCATTTTTGACTATGACAGGCTTTTTTATTTAAAGAAAAGGAAAAAAAAACCAACACGTTATAATCTGATGATGTAAGACTTAATCAATGAGAAACTGTGACTTCAGTGGGAGCATTTATGCATGTTGAATTCATTTAGACATTGAATCTCTCACATCTCAGATGGTGTAGGACAGTCTAGCTGTCTGGACTGCATTTATCTATTTCCAGTGGATGGGTTATCTGATTGCTCCGTGCAAATCCAGGCCCTGCCAATGTGCAAAAGTGCTTATTTAACCTGTTATGCTGTGTGGTTTTGGTGGATTACAGGTTTAACTTCAGCAGCAGTGTGGGTTTCACACTAATCCTGTGATGAAATAGAATAAGAAAAATAAAGAGAAAGGGTATCCCACTTGAAGGCAGTATTTTCTGCATTTCCGTGGAAAATATGAGGCATGCCATCCAGTCTTGCTTTGCTACATCTCCATGTCTGCAACACAGAAATTACAGTTTTGGCTAAGTAATTTGCCCATGGATGAAATACTTGCTAAAATATATTTGAGGGGAGGGAGGCAGGAAGAGTAGTTGTTGTTGTTATTATTATGTATTTATTTTTGTCCCAGACAACATGACATTAGATAAACTGAGTAGAAACATTACTTGCAAATGACCAGAAAGCAAGGACTGCACTGTGACTGCAACAGAGCAACAGGTCCTCTTTACTGTTACTCAGTGGGGATGATGGCCAGGGATCGATCACTGCTGTGTCAGTCTTTCCTCCTCCTGCCCACAAAAGGCTCTGTGGGCCACAGGATATTTCTCAGAGCCTTTTACAAAAGTGTTGTTCCAGAACAGGCTGTCTTCAGGTGGGTAAGGGGATAGTGGTAGCTGGGCACTGCTTTGAGTTGCAAAGAGAAACTCTTCTGTCATTTATATTTTATGCATATTCTTGCTGAAGGCTTGTGGAACGGGACATTAAAAGAATTTACTTTTCAATTAGAATGAAGCAATGAAATTTAATGCATTTTCTGAGGTAAGCATCCTTAAAATAGAAGTCACTGGTGGACTACACTTACCGTTATTTTTGCATAGGCTGTGCTTTTAAAATTGGTTATGGAACAGTGATATGTCAGATGACAGTTTTCACAGTTTTGTCTTTCTCTGTTGGTATTTGTAGGAGAAGCCCAGATGTACAAGCTAAAGAAGAACTCTGGAAACATATTCAGTGAGTATAGTCCTCACAGAGTCTTGAGTAGCTGCTGCAGTGCCTCACATGTAGTTAATCACATCCCTCGCACCGTGCCTACAAGGCATTACATTCAGATTTGGTTGTGTGCCACAATACATTATACAGGTGTAAATGTCTTGTAGTAGAGTATCTTCTACATGTGCAGACCACTGAATGCAGATGACCATTACATGCTGATGAATTATAAGGAAAAATACAGTATTTGAGATCTGGGGCTTCCAAAATGTACTTGTTTGTACTACACTTCTAGGATGAGGCCTTCTGTTCTATTACACCTAAAACTACCACTTGGGAAGATAAACTACTCCAAAGTATATATGACATTCAGAATACACAATATTCATATGTATTGTGAAGCTACAAGATCAGATTGCAGGGAGGTGAGAGGAAGGTGGAACAGGATGTGACATGCAGTTGAAGTTGAAGTTGAAGTGATGAAGGTGAAGTTAGACACATTTCTTACTAAGTTTCCTATTTTGATGTCAAGATAGCTTCAGGGCTGACAATAGCTTGTTTCAGTAAATCTTTCTAGCCCAATGTAATAATAATAAAAAGAATGATTTTGCAGTTGGAATTACTGTTACTTTTTTTTTTTTTTACTTTGCCTAATGCTTTCTAGGAAGGAACTTGTGGATCCATCTGGTCTGTCTGAGGAGCAATTGAAAGAAATTCCATACACTAAAATAGAGTGAGTTTATGTCAGGATTTTTCTTTTTGAATATACTGCTTTTTACCATGAACTTTGTTATACTGAAATGCGAGTGGGCTTGCATGTAATCCCAAGGTTTTATTTACCCCAAATGTCTTTTTAGGATGGGTTGGGTGAGAGTACTTCTTATTTTTAAAACCTAGTATTTTCTCTTTCCCAATTATGAAAAAAAGTCATCTTAATCTCTCTCTCTTTGTTACACACTCATGAACCTGCCATATGCCTGTATATTCAGTATATCCCCCTATGCTGCCCATCAGTCTGTTCTATATGTTATGCACTACAGAATCAGGGAGAACTGAATGCAAATAAGCAAGTCCATTTTTTTTCTTAAACTTCTGCTTTCATTTAAAATTTTTGTTCTGGCCATCTAAAGCACTGTTTGACCTGTTCTACCCCTCTTCCCTTGCTTATCGTGGGTAGCTGCCAGGGCATATCCATTTCCTTAAGAACAGACATCTATTTCACTGTGATAATTGCCCATTTGGGATGGCATGTCTTAATGCAAGCAGCTGCCTGTGACAGAAATGGGATCACACTTTGCATTATAATGTGCTTCCACAACGCTACTAAACAGAAAGGGCTGATGTTAAAGCTGCATATATTAATGCATTCTGTATTAAATGGTTTCATTCTTACATATGGGCATGCCAGTTTGTGACCTTTGAACTTTTAAAGTGCAAAGCACAGACTCAAAAGAAAAGCATTAGCCATTTAAATTCAGCCCGTGCAAAAAGCTGCCTATTATACTGTATGAAAAAAAAAATGGGAGCATCTCTCAGTCTGCAGTTGCATTTATGTTTTTATGCGGAAGGTCTGATTTATTAAGCTACTGTCATAAATTTTGTGTCTCTCGTAGGACTCAAGGCGACCCAATACGCATTAGGCATTCGCATTCCCCTCGAAGTTACCGTCAGTATCGGCGGTCCCAGTGCTCTGATGGTGAAAGATCTGTTCTGTCAGAAGTGAAGTACGTGAATGGGTTTATTAGCAATGTAATGTTTTAAACTGGCCCAGAAGTTATTCAGAGCTCATGGTTAGATTAGAAATGGAGTACATCAGATTGTTTGCTGCCGTAGAATTCAGGCAACTCTGTAAAGAGTAGGTCTTCAGACCTAAGTGGCTCAAAGAACTACAACAGCATTTCTGGTGTATTTGGCCACAGAGGCTTGCTTGCTTGACCCATGTGAAAGGGGAAAAACAAGCAAACACAGAAAAATAAGCCTGTGTTGCTCCTAGGTGGTAGGTCATAAAATTTCTGAAGGGAGAAGAGATGAGTTGCTTTCCAAATCCTTAATACATACATCCTTATTAGAGTCAAGATGCCATCTGTAGTCGTATGTTTCACACAAATGTATGAAACACATACATGTTTCCAGTACAGCCCTCTACTGCAACAGGTGGATCAGTCAAAAAAGATTTGTAAAGTAAATACTTATACTCTATATCAAGGGGCTTGAGAAACTAGTACTAGCTAGGTGGCATCCTGAGATATGTGTAGCACATACATGATTTGAGACAGGACTCACCTCCCATGAAGTTCTGCTGTTTTTATAGACCAGGAGGAGAGAGGCCCTGATATAGGGATGGGATAAAAGATGCCCTGAAGAAGCTTCTGCTCACTGAGTATGGATAATGAGATGATAGCTTTTGGATGGCTGAAGTTAGGTGATAGGCTTTCCAGATTTTGCCTATACAACTCTCTGGATCAGTTTAATTATTATTCTTTTGACTGCTTACAGTTTTTTCATTATAGCAATATTCACTTTGCAATATCCTAATTCCAGTGCAAAAAATGATATGGTGCCTCCACTTCCTGTTACACGATCCTCAGATGCTAAAGGCCCCAGCATCCAATTGACTCAACAGGTTAGTTTTGGGTATCCTTTACAATTTTCCTGGTTTTGGAGACAGAAGGGTGTCTAGTGCTTAATTTAAATAAGGTCTTTGTTTTTCAGTGAAAATTAAAACTGACTTGAGATATTCTTTTTTTTAGCAGAAGTGTGACTGGAAATTTTACATTTTACAGTTTGACTACTTTGTTTATATTTCCAAAGATATGGATTTCTGTAATACATGCTCCTCTGGACACCAGCTGCTGCTACTAGAGGACCTTTTCTCAGTTTAAGTTTTCTGCTTCCTTAAGATGATACCCTGTCCTCCACAGGAGAAAATGAAGTCTCACAATTTCTTAAAATATGCAAGTTTGCTTAAGATGTGGTTTTAACGATGGTATTCTATAATTGTTTATCCTCCACTTAGACCTGTTCTTGGTTGCTTAGGCTTGAAGAATTGCTTTTTTGTTTGTTTGTTTGTTTGTTCTTTCTTTGTTTTTTAATGCTGAATAGTTTTTGATACTGGAATCCAAAAAGGAGACTTGTCTTTTTAAATATAATCACTAGCTTTTATCATAAATGACGGTAACATTTCTTAGATTTGATAGTTGTATTAAACTCAAAACTTCAGAAGCAAATGATACTCAAAAAGCACTTGCAGTTCTGTTATACAAGCACACTAAAGGAAAACAAAACATGCATGAGAAAATTCCAGACATATTTTGACCCAGCTTCCAGACTGTTAGAATGGTACATACTGCAGAGGAGTAATTCTCCTCTGAGAATTACTTGCTACTCTACCTGGAAGAGGTTTTTCCAGAAATGCTGTAAGATTCCCATGTACATAGGAGAAGCTTTGTTACTTCAAGACTATGTTTTAGAAACCTGAGTGAACTTGTGTAGGTAGATTCCTAAATTTTCCTTCTTTCTAGACTATTTTTTAAAATTATTATTTAAGTTTGATTTTTATTATCATTGCTGGAAATGGGAGGTCACATATATGCAATAGCTTGCTCAGTAAAAATAGATACGATTTGTAATTCTTAGAACCATAAAATATCCCGAGTTGGAGGGGAACTAGAAGGATCATTGAGTCCAGCTCCTAGCACCACACAGGTCTACCCAGACCTCGTGTCTGAGAGCATTGTTCAAATGCTTCTTCAACTCTGTCAGGCCCTGGGGAGCCTGTCCCAGTGCTCGACCCCCCTCTGGGTGCAGACCCTTTCCCTGTCACCCAGCCTGACCCTCCCCTGTCCCAGCTCCATGCCGTTCCCTCGGGTCCTGTCGCTGTCCCCAGAGAGCAGAGCTCAGCGCCTGCCCCTCCGCTCCCCTCGTGAGGGAGCTGCAGGCCGCCATGAGGCCTCCCCTCAGCCTGCTCTGCTCGGGGCTGAGCAAACCAAGGCACCTCAGCCGCTCCTCATACAGGAAGGGTCTACCCCTCCAGACCCTTTACCATCTTTGTATCCCTCCTTTGGATGCTCTCTAATAGTTTTACATGTATACTGTGGTGTCTGTAACTGCACACAGTGCTCAAGGTAAGGCTGTACCACTGCAGAGTAGAGTAATTGTCCTCTGAAGAGTCTATATTAGTGTTCAGCAAGTTAAATGAGTGTTTACCAACACAAAATTGTTATTTAGAAATCTAAGAAGTGTAATCTCAAATATAAAATGAAAATAATGTGAAATACAAATCTCCTTCCCACACCAATTTTCATGTCTATTCATCTGGCACGCGGCTATGCCCAAACTATAGGCTGATACTTTGTGTAGTGTCAAAACTGCACAGAATATAGTCAGCAACGCATCTTATTTTGTCTTGTAAGCAGTTAGAATAACAAAAGCTAGAACAACAGTAAAACAGCGAATAGTTTTTTTTCACTATAAGGATAGCTAGCACACTACCTGTACCTTGATAGCAATAAACTTCAGGTATTACTGTTTATGATGGAAATTGAAAAAGACAAGTTATCTGTGGTATTTCTGTAGGGATTTGCTCCAGCAGGAAGCAGGAAGTTGGTGTACTTAAGACTAAGCATATTTATGGTCTTTATAGAAATAGGCAACTTTTGTGGTTGAATCATGTTCAAAATCCACATCAGTTTATTTCCATTCTTATTCAGTACTACGTGGCTTAAATTCATTGTCCTGGAAGGAATTAAAGTGACAATGCTCTGTGTCTGCAACCACCTCTCCTTTCCCTTTGCCCCAGAACTCCTGACAACAGTGGCCATTAATTCCTAGTGAATGCTGTTTGCAGTATTTGGCTAAATACCAAATAATTAGTCACGGCATTTCCTGAATAGGGAATATGAATCCAAATAGCACAGAGGGGCAGCAGCTGGGAAGGGAAGGAGGAGGCAAGAGAGGGAAAAAGTTCTGTTTGATCCAATGTAGAGACTTTCCTATCCCTTATGTATATATATGAACTGCCATATCCTTAGTCTAAGGCTGTCATAGCAGCAGTTATCAAAATATGCTATTTAAATTCATCTATACCTTTTAATGGAATATTTTAATTTGTTCCCTTCAGAGACGGAATGGATCTAAAGATAGCCTAATAGAAGAAAAATGTCTTCTATCCACTAACGATGGAAAACCTACGACTAAAACAATAAAAACTGTACAGGTGTCACGCTTCAAGGTAGAGACTTGACTGCTGTAACTGAAGATGGTGAATGGATTTTATTCTTTGGAAAACGAGAATTTTTGTGTATGTGTGTTCAAGGGAAGGAACTGAAGTTGAAGTGGTGGCAATTTCTTCAGGACATTCGGAAATGGAGCCTGCTTGCTGGGAAGGCCAAGCAGTGCCTTTATCACCTACACTGTTCTAGTGATGTGACTGATTGAGGAGAAGCTGTCTGATTAGATAACCAAAAAGAAAAGTCCTCATAAAACAGAATGGTCAGCAGTTACATTTCCAAAAAATGAGCAAAAAAATATCTGCAGCAAAACTGTGTTTATGATCTTCTCTGTAAGTGAATAGCCTTTTTAAAAAAATATATAAAATATTGTTAACTAACATGATCAGGATCAGACGCTTCAAGGGGATCAAAATAGTCATATTTTTGGCCAATTGTGCAATACTGTCTGATTTGGGAAGAATCATCGTTAGAATTCTATCTGGTGATCAACTTGTGCCCTGAAACATGAGCTGCTAGCTCTTACATACTGTATTTCAGCCTAGCACAACAGATGCTGCTGTTGTTAATACTGTTGTCAACACAACCCAGTTTTTTAGCTCAAAAATAATAGAGTCAGTAACACCCTGTAGCAGAGGGTTCCACAGATTATTCAGACTTAATTTCACTCAGCAATTTTAAGTATTCTCAATTAAGAATGTCCTTTTGTGTAGAGGGGCTATTTAACTGAACATTCCATACTGTAAAAATACACCTATCATCTTAATAGTAAACATACTGGGAAAAAAATGGAGGATATGTACTGATTCACTGTATTAAGGATGTTTAGTAACGCACTTAATTACTGGTTAAACAAAACTTGTAGAGTAGGATTTAAGAGGGCTAGCAAATAGCCTTTTTTTTTTTTTTTTTTAACAAACTAGACTAGCAAAGCCTGCCTTAATCTCTTTTCATATGAAATAATCAATGCTAATACCTTCTGTTACTCCTCTCTGAGCCATTTCTACCATAATAAAAATGACAAAGGCAGTATTTCAGGTATGATAATTGCAATTTTTTTCTACGTCAGAATAGGAACAGTAATTTTTAATGATGCTGCACACTGAGCACATTATCTTACATTAAATATCTGAAGTGATGCCTAGCTCTTCTCCTGTCCTGTCACTTTGTACAAATAGCTGAAGCCATTCTTCTGCCTCTCATTTGTCCACAGTCATGGACAGGCTGCCTGGCTTTGCTGACTAAGAAACATGGCCTTTTTGTTTTGAAAGTAACTTTTCCTAGGTGTAAACCCCAAACCGTATAGTTTTTGAAACAGCAGTGGAAATGGCTATAGTGGAGGTTCATGTGCCTTTTTGAATCTGTCCTCCATAAACTCAGCCCCACTATGACCTTTAGTGATGCCATGTCTTCTGCCCCTAGCAACACCATGCCAGGGGATTGCAATCCTGTCAGAAATGCAATATTATTTGAGAAATGGAGTATATAGCACCTGAGTTATGCTTTACATGAGGCATAGCATTTAACTAAGAAAATTGAGAGGTACAACCTTATATAATGTGTTTTATTTTCCACAGTATTTCTAAATTCGTTAATCATATGAGCTGGTCAAAGGGGTGCTATTAGCCAGGGTGGCAGCCATACATGCTGTATGTCGCTATCACAACACAGATTGGTCTGCAGGTTGGGAGATGCTATATTATTCCAGTGAAGGCAGATTTACTTGACATAGGTTTCTTTGAACTCATGCTTTGGACAGTGCTTCTTTTTCAGTGAACAATTCCAAGGAAAGGAAAGCACTTCGAACCCCTCTGTGGTGCAAATGCTGTTTTCATGGATGTTCTGCATTTTCTGAATGTACTACAGATGTCATCTGAGGACATTGTTGGGCTTAGCTTAAAGTATTTGCTCAAGCTGCTTTTAAGTCTGTTAAAAAGTGCTCCAAATTGATTTGAATGGTTTCATTATCACTGTTCCAATTTAAAGTGACTCTTTAGGATCTTCTATGGCTTTTCACAAGCACTGGTTTAAAAAACAAAACAAAAAATGGAAAAAAAAAAAAAGGCAAAAAAAAAAAAAAACACCAAACCAACACTGTGGCAAAGATTGTGGTGATAGAGATTAATCTATGTCATCAGAATCTTTTGCAAGACTTGCTAGACTACTAAAATACAACAAACCACACAAGAACTAGTTATGATGTCTCTTAATCAAAGCCACTCCTTATTGTTCAACAAGGTATTTCAAGCTGGAGTGTTGTACCCTTCCTTGTAGTTTGTTGCTTTCTAAATCATTACTGTTATTGGGGATTTCTTACTCAGGCACAGGCACATAGAGCTACTTTAGGAGTATTTGCATTGTTATTATTGAGCATTGTCTGTACATAGTGTCCGTATCTTGCCAATCTTCAAATTTTATTGATCAGGAAGAAAACTACTTGTAAGGTTTACATCCAACCCAATGTTTTCTGTATGTTGTCATCTGCCTGGAAGCTTTTGTGTGTTATTGCTGGATACCATCAGCCATATCTATGGCATTTTATTTATCCCACCACATGAGAAAATAGGCTTGTACCTAGTCTGCTATTGATAGTTTTCAATTCTCAATTCACGAAAGTTGTTTTCTAACCAAGCCAACTTTTTTTGCATTTAAATGAGAAACTTACAGAAACAGTCTTGAATTTCGAGTTAGCAGTCTTATTCCCAATGAGACTGTGTAGGAAGCAGTTTTTAACATGTCTAGTGATCAGTCTGGAGTACTTCAACACAGTTTTGTCTCAACATAAGACCAATCTTGGCTTATCAAGACTAATCTTGACCTGTTAGTGTCAGTGCTGGAACAAAGCAAAATTTGGACATCATTGTCAGCTAATAGAAAAAAAAAAGAAAGTTCTTACGTATACGTGTGCCTCCTTTCCCTTTGGGCTTCTTTTCCTTTGTCATTTGAGGAAAGATACCTGTATTTGTGAGCTCATAAGTCTTGTGTGAGACCTACAAGAAATCAACCAACAAAAGCACTTACTTTTGGCACAGCTGTGCTTTGTAGCCTTAAAACATGCATGCAGCATCTGTAGTGGCTGGCCATTTACAACTCTGAGCTACACCTGCTGTCCACAGTCCTACCTTCCCCTAGCTTTCCTGTGGCCTTCACTACCTAGAGGCAGTTTTGTTCCCAGCCCTGGAGTTCGGATGGTTCACCAGTCAAAATAGTTGGACCTGCTGATGAGTTGGGCAGAAGAGAGGAGAGATGTAACCACATCAAGCAAAGTTTACTCTGGGGTTGGATGTCATGCAGACCTGTCCTAAAACAGACAAATGCCTTCTATTTGAGACATTCTCATCCTAATTCTGCTTCTAGTCAGCTGAAATGGTGTCAGGCCAACAATTTTAACTTTGTGCCTCTACATTTACCTCTTCTGAAACTTCTGAAATTGCTATAAATAGGTAAGTTATGGAATTCTCTCTCTTCCTAGTTAGCAACACCAATAACATATACATCTTTGTAAAGCACGTGTTTTATACAGTAAAGAGGGTTTGCTATTCATACCAAAAAAAGCATATTTGTGTATCCCAGACTGGTCCCCCTGGTTGTTATCTGGTTCCTTTCATTAGGAGCTAGCCTTGACCTGCTGTTTTCTGCACTGCACTTGTCAATATTCCTAACGATGCAACTCATACTCTGAAAAAGCTCATTGTATTGAAGTCGTTGGCTGAAAAAATTACTACCATTTAAGTTGCCAAATCAACCATCTTTACACATGTGAATAGTAAATTGAATATACAGCAAATTTTCTTTTGGGAAAGCCTGTTTAATTCAAAGCTCTCTAGAAAGATGTTTTAAAACAACATACAAAAATGTATCAATGATGTGATTCATATGCTCAATGTATGTTAAGTATTCATGAAGCAACTGTGTGCTTTATTTTAAAATGAGTTTGATAGATGGCTGTGTCAATACTTGTGTCCAGGTTATTTAAAAAAGTCAAGTAAAACTTGAATTTTTAGGTCAAACCATGGTTGCCTATGTGTCTTATTTACATTACACAAAGGAGAAAAACCTTAGAAACATGGATTCATTTGACAGCACCATCTGGTAAAAACAGGTGTAGTACCAATTAAAATCCACTTGAGAATACAGCTTCTCCAGATTAGTTATTTTTTCTGTTACCAGGAAGTTGTCAGCACTGAATTTTGTACTTCCAATACATATCCATATTGCAGCTCCCTTTCTTATCTAAAAATCATCAGAAAGCACCAACAGGCTATACTAGCTGTCAAACCAAACACAGATACAGAGCTAGTATGACAAATGGTCTTTCGCCCCTTTACACGCTCATTTTAATTTCTCTCCTGTATTTGTCTCCCTTTGTAAGAGGAAAACCACTACTCTCCCAGCCAGTCAGTTTATATGACATACCTACTTGCCATAATGTTAATATCTCAAAAATAGCTAGCATTATTTATTATTTCCTAACATCAGAATGTAGTAGACTTCCTTCTTATAAGTTTATTACAAATAAGCCTCTTTGCCACGTGAAAGACATTCAATATTTACATTCAAGAATATGACTAGTCACCCACTGATTCAAATGGTTTTCACTCAAATGATCTAGCCCTAATGAAACTGGATACAGTATATAAAAATTGGGTTAAAAAGGAATTTGGAACATGTCAATTTTCTTTCTGTGCACACCTTTCAAAAGTCCTGATTCTCAGCTTTAATTGCAGAATGGTTTGGGTTGGAAGGGACCTTCAAGACCACCCAGTTCCAACACCCCTGCCATGGGCAGGACACCTCCCAGTAGACCAGGTTGCCCAAAGCCCCACTTGGTACCCTGGCCTTGAGCACTTCCAGGGATGGGGGCATGCACAGCTTCTCTGGGAAAATACTGAGCATATAACATTAAGAGATCTCTGCAATAGAGTGTTGGAGGTGGGTTACAGAATGCAGGGTTGGTGCAACAGCAAGCTAGTACAAGTATCTTTGTTCTCTCCCTCTCCTCGACCATCTGAGAATCTCTCCTTCTTTCAACTTTTTTTTTTTTCTTTTTAACAAAACCAACTGTCTATTAGACACAGTGTCAATGTAAAACAGGAAGGGAGGGAAAAAATAAAGAAGTCGTCATTATTTTCCACAAGTACTGTCCAGTTAAAAATAAAATCTAAGAAAAAAATCTAAGAAAGGTGGTCCTAATGCATAACACCGCACCTGCATTTATATTTACTTAAACTACCTCTGCTATTTTAGTGGCCCTTAGAGCCGTGTGCTCCTTCTTCTACCTATTTTTTTCTTCATTCCACCACGCTATGGAACAGATAACATGTACTGAAGCGTGATTCTCTGTTTTTTCTTGTTCAAAGGGAATTAACATGTTAGCAATCAATAAATCTTGGCATTGTTTGTTGCACTCAAGAATTAAAAAAAAAAAGTCTTAAAAGCTACTCTTGCCAGTCTTCCACTTTAAGAACAAAGACCCAAGAGCAAAAATCCTGAACAGATGGTATCTTCAGGGAATATAATCCCTAAGACAACCTGTAAGCTTTCAAGTGCATCCAATAATTACATCTTGGATCACTAATCACATGTCTAAACTACCTTCCCTCTCTGACAACCCAAAAACTCACACTTGTGTTTAGATGCTGTATTAGTAATTTGCTTACATTCACTGCTACAAAATAATACATTGTAAGGTACAGAATTTAAGTGTATGCCCTTTTGATAAAACCAATTTATGATAAACCTTCCTCTAAGAAATAAACTAAAAAAAAAACAAAACAAAACAAAAAAAAAAAACACAATAAAATAATTAAAAAACAACAACAACAACAAACAAACAAGAACAAAAACAAACATCAAAAAGCACCAGGAAGTCCATTTGTTATCCCTGCAGTGTGTATTACTCTAAGTTCAGTTGAAATATCACGGTACACTTATCTAAATAATAATAAAAATTGCAATTTTCATGTTAGAAAAATACCTTTCCTGCTATTTTAAACCCAGGTTTGCTGAATTTTAATTTCTAATTTCTTCTTTTCCCCACCACAACACGTATCTCAGCTGACCCATTTCCCGGGTGCTACAGAAGGCTGTGGTTTCAGTGATGACCTCTTATCACTTACCCACTTACTAGCTCCTGCATATTAGTCCAAAGGGGTGACTTGGTAACCCCAAACCAGTGCAAAACAGATCTTAGCAGTTCCTTCTGTTTGGCAGTTATTCTAGCTTGGAACAGACAGGAGTTCTGAGAGCAGAAACATAAGTCTTTATTTTTTGCCTACATAAATGTTGCCAGACACTGCCCCGATACAGGTAGAAATAACTGTTGTAACTACAAACCTTTTCTAAGGCTTAATATTCAAGCTGCCAAATAACTAGTCTCTCTCAGTGCTGCAATCACATTTTGAAAGCAATACAAATACCATACAATTACATAATCTTTATTTTTCTTCTGTAGTAGTACATTATTATCCATCTCTGATACAGTGGAAAAAAAGGAATAACAAGCAACAACATTGTTAATCACTCGAAAGCCTGAAAAATAAATAATAATAATAAAAAACAACAACAACAACAAAAACAATTATGATTTGATGACAAATGCCACCTTGATACTTCCTGAAGCTTCTCCCTATTTCCAAACTTTTCATTTATAGTTCTTCCTTGGAAGTATCACCGTGCTACACTGCATCTCAGCACCTTCCTCTCTCCGTTACATCATCTAGAAGTGCTGGCTGCCTCTGTGAAACACCAAAAACAAGAATGCAGACAAATGGACAAAAGATGTTTTTGTTCTTTCTGTGTTCTGGAATGTAGTTCGTGCATAATGAAGTTTAATTAACAGACATAATTGCATGAGATGTGTAAGCAGCACATCTCTTACTGGTGTTTTCATTCCAATTATCCTTTCCTATGTTTGACTAACTACCTGTTCATTTCATGTTCATGTCGGTCAGTCACTTGCTAAAAAAAACAACAACAACAAAAAAAAACACAAAACCCACCAACCAACAACAACAAAAAAACCTCCATCATTTTTTTCCTTCATTGGATACTGCATAAACTATTCAACAGGAACACCAATCTAAGCACATGGTGTAACCTTCTGACCATTTTTGATTTACAAAACAATTATTTTATAAGTTTGAATTGAAACTTGTTTGCATTTTGAATTTCAGTATTAAAAGTTTCTATAGATTTAGTGTATGGTGTCCAATAGTTCACTCATTATGGTTTGTGTCCCCTGACATGCAGGTAAGGATATGATGATTCACCAGTACTGGATCATTCCCATATAACATTTCCAATATAGCCTCAAAAGTTCCTGGCTTCAAAGACTTGGATGACTTGTCACACAGTTGGGTACTTTAGTGACACAAATCACAGTTTCAGTACTGAAGTAATTATTTTATATTTCTCACCATATTTATTTGTTTGTATCACTTAATTTCACACTGATATACACTATCCAACTTTCCAATTGTATTAGCTTTTCAAAGATGTTAAGTGAAATAGCACTTTGCATATGAAACTTTGAGGTTTCATGTTTTGTTAGTGTTTTGAGCAAATGTTTTCAGATCCTGTATGCTAAATTGCTCCACATCAGCCCCAAAAAACAAACATGAAAAAAGAACAGACTCTTCCTGGACACTCTGGCAGCCAGACACTGTTTTTATGAAACCTCTCACACAATTTTGACTTGCCTTTAGGGTTTCCACTTTGCTTTAGCTGTTGGTGAAAATCTAGACATCAGGCTGATCTCACCCTCAATGTTTCAATTCTGCTTCTGCTCTAAAGTCATTCTGCTGAATTTTCTTTTTCAGCAGAACATCTGGTTCATCATCAGTCACGGCTGAAGGACACAGCTGCACGAGAAGTTACAATCACTTACCTCATGAAGGAAATTTTGCAGGAGAGTTGCGGTGTCACTGCTTCATAACTTTTACGCACTAGCCTTTTGTATGCTCAGAAGCTTTCACCACATGCCAGTCTCCGTGAGCTTGTGAACTGCCAGCAAGATCTCCCATGGCTACTGCACAAGTGAGATAGAACTCTGTAAGAAACATCTGTAGTGGTAATCACTCTGGTAGGAACAAAAAGTCCAGTAATCCCAAAGTAAAAGACACCCTGCCAGCAATACTTAATTATACTTTGCACCTTTAAAAGTGCATCAAGGGAACACTGTCCTATCTGCCGCAGAAAGGTAGAAGACATTATTGTTTGATACTGAATGGTCTACAGAGAGATTTGCTTTATACCACTGACCCCACAGTCATTAATAACAATAAATACACAAAAGCAAAACAATTTTTCCCCCCAGGAAAGAAGAATTTAATTGTTTCTTTAGTACAGTATTGTAAGGCTGTAGAGAGCCATTTGCACTGGAAAAACTGGAGGCCTCTGCAGGAAACTAAAATGTTTGGTAGTTAACAGTGTAGCTGTTAAAAAGTTATCCTGATAGACAGGACAGCTAAACAATACTAAGAGTGGCCATTAACATTCTATTTTTTTCCCGTTTTAAGACTGTCAAATTCTTCTTTTAAAAAGAGTGAAGCACGAAATCTACTATGTAATTGCTCAGCCACATAATTTCTACAGATTTTTTTTTTTGTCCTTGAAAAAAAAAGGGAGAAAAAAAAAAAAGGTTTGCAGGGAGAAAGGCAAATAAACAACTCTTTAAGCAGTTTGAGCAAGAATTCTTGTCTGCCTTTTTTGACACCACATTCATTTCAGAAGGGAATGAATTGGCAACACAAAGGCAAAATTTTAAGTACTAAAACTGATTGTTTTTCTCTGCAAAACTGAACTAATAGCATATGAAAGAAATCAATCCCTCAACAAGCAAATTATTCAAAATTCTTAAGCAAATAATGTTTCTATATAGGGTAAGCATCCTTTAGTTAGAAAACCACAAGCATACCATGCTCCTGGGACATCATGAGATCATCCTGTTTCTTGCTTAGGCTGTTGTCAGACTTTCACTGACTGCTTTCATCTGAAAGAAAAGTAAAAACACTCACTTGAAAGACTGATTGAAATACCTGAACAGTACAGTACGTGGAGCCTAAAAAGAAATACTTGAAATAAATTGCCCAATTTCAGAGATCAGCTGGCAGATTCGGCCTCCTTTTCCCCTAAAAGCTCCCATCATTCTCATCAGTACACTTGAAGATTATGGGCTACTCCACTGCATTACACCAGTTCCAGTAGCCTGCTACAGCAACAAGAACTATGTGCACAACAGTCCCACTCAACTTTTCCACATCACTTAAAAAATAATCTTCATTTAATATGGGTAGTCTTTCTATCAGTAGATTTTTTTTTGTGTGTTTAATACTGCAGTGCTGTTTGCATGGCAAAAGCCTACCCAAAAGAGTTCAACATGAATCAACAAAGTAAAGAGACTGGAAAACTAGCTCTTCCAAAAGGCAAACTTTTCTTTCTGGTCTCCCAAGCACCTGTGAGGAACCTGCCAAGGAACCTTTGAGACTTGAAGCTCTAGGGGATGAAGAACTGCTTCAATCAATGTTTTGCTCCACCGGGACAAAGCAAAGATGAGTCGCCAGAGCAGCACAGCTATTCCCCTCACCAAGTAGCGCTCCTGCCACCCCAGAAGGAGAAACAGATGTGTACTCTCACCTCCGCTTTTTACAGCTGCTATGGTCCTGCTTGCGTCTTTTACCTCCTCCGTTCATACTGGAAACTAGCAGAGTGGCTGTCTGGCATCCAGAAGACACAATTGCAAAGTCACTTATGTAGGACATCCTGAGGTGTGACATCTTAGCTAAATTACAGAAAGTCATAAAAGGGCTGTCAAATGCCCAAGCGTTGATTCATTGCAGCCTTGAGAGCTGAGGGAAAAAAATGTAAGAAGTTCAGAGGCAAGCACGTCACCCCACTCTGCTTCTGGCCTCGAGAGATGTACAGACTTGCAGGAGCACAGAATTCTTCTTCTGGTAGTTGAGGTTCAGTTTGCAGGACAGAAATTAGTTTTTGTGTCATGCTTACACATCTCTCTAAAACAGGGTGTATTATTGCTCTATTCAGGTTTATGGCACTACTAACAAATATTGTTAACATTAATTTTAAGCAAATTCACAAGTGTTACCCGTTTACATTCATTGGATTTGGCTTGTCATTAATTTATGTTTTCCACATAAAGAAGGTTGTTTCAAGTACTGTCTTAGGTCTAACTCTTGTATATGCCTAAAGGTCAACACTTTCCATGAAGTTAAACTTAAAGAACAAAAGCAGTTCGTCTTGCAGGGGTCACACATCAGATTATAGCTGACAGCCAAGGTAGCAATGCAGCAGAGATCTGTTTCTCTGTTCTGCAAGTGTTGCTGTGCAGCTCAGGTACAGCTGCCTGAAAGGAAGTTTAAATCAAAATGAGCTAGTCCAGATTTGGATTACATAAACTAGCAGTATGGTAAAGAAAAAAACTTCAATGTTTGTGATATTTGTTTTTTGAGCCTGGAGATACAGGAGGCTTGAATACCTGCATGAGAAAGTGTGATGGTTTTACCCTGCTGGGCAGTTGAGCTCCCCACAGATGCTCTCTCATTGCCCCTCCTCAAAGGGAAAGGGGGAGAAAATACGATGCAAAGGGCTCAAGGGTTGAGATAGGGACAGGGAGATCACTCAACAACTATCGTCATGGGCAAAACAGACTCAGCATAGGGAGATTAATATAATTTATTGCCTATCACTAGCAGAGTAGTACAGTGAGAAACTAAAAACAAACCAAAACCACCTTCCCCACATCCACTCTCTTCTACCTCCTGCCCTCAAAGCAGCGCAGGGGAACAGGGAATGGGGGCTGCGGTCAGTCCCTGACGCTTGGTCTCCTCTGCTCCACTGTTCCTCTCTGCCCCTGCTCCCCGTGGGGTCCCTCCCAGGGATGCCGTCCTTCCCCAACTGAGCCTGGGGGGCTGCCCACAGGCAGCAGCTCTTCAAGCAATGCTCCCACACAGCTCCATCCCACGGGGTCCATCCATCCATCCATCCCCCAGGAGCAAACTGCTCCAGCACGGGTCCCCCACGGGTGGGGGCAGCTCCCCCCAGACCCCCTGCTCCTGCGTGGGCTCCTCTCCACGGGCTGCAGCTCCGGCCCGGGGCCTGCTCCTGCGGGGGCTCTCCATGGGCCGCAGCCTCCTCCAGGCCACATCCACCTGCTCCAGCGGGGGCTCCTCCACCCATGGGGGGGCTGCAGCGTGGAGATCTGCTCCATGGGGGACCCATGGGCTGCAGGGGGACAGCCTGCTCCACCAGGGGCCTCTCCCTGCACAGCCCGCAGGGGAACTGCTGCTGCCTGCCTGCCTGCAGCACCTCCTGCCCTCCTGCGGCACTTCTCTTGGGAGCTGCAGGGCTGCTTCTCTCACGCTTTCACAAGCCTCTCTCCCAGCTGCTGTTGCACAGCAGTATTTTCCCCCCTTGGGAAATGTAGCTCCCAAAAGAGATCCCAAGGTCCAGAACAGACATGGAAATAACTGGTGGGTTGTAAGGAAAACAATTGTATTCCATCCTACAGCAACACCAGAGCTGTCCGGAGAGTTTAGGAGTCATCTGAATTTTGTTATTTGTGTTTGATCTGAACTGAGGAAGAAAGGACCAGTTACTAGAAAAGAATGCATACCTGACAATGATACAAGCAGATGGCAGGCTGTTTGATCTGGGTCTGTGGGTTTTGGATCTGTATGCTGTTGAGGAGATTGTTGGAATTCTGATTACAGAATCAAGAACCTCCAGAAAGTGCAGGACGCCAGTGCTGGAGAGCACGGCTCACACTTTGACGCTTCCTGGGACTGCCTAGCACATGAACAGGTCTCGGCCCCAAATGGCTGTGCTTCAAAAAGGTTTCCCTCTCTCAAGCATTTGCTGCTCTGCACTTCCTTTTCTTTCACTGGAGAGTCAGATCAATTGGTTGCTTTGCACTTGGACATGTTCCTTGGAAAGCTGCTTAAACTCTCTTCAAACCCTGGACTACCTGGGAATTGATTGCTTCCTCTAAGTGGCACGGATGCTGTAGCTGGATCCCTCGAAATCCCATTTGACTGCTTCTGCTTCCTGAGCAGGTGACAGAAACTTTCACAACCAGAGAGCAGAGAAGAAGGAGTTGGAGTTCTGCATAGGGGAAATATTTGGAAGTTTTGAAGACGTTTCCCCTGCTCAGCTGCCAACCCTACGTTAACCAATCACCTGATCTTTTGCATTCCAATGTGAGGAAGGTTTTAGCAATTCGTGTCAATAGAGAGCTTGAAGGGAAATGCGTTCCTTTCATACATTGTAAACTTTGATTCTTGCCCTATTTGCAAGACTGAGCCATTTATAACACCAGCAAAAGTCTCCAATCAGTTAGGAAGGAAAGTTAGTTCTGAAAATACTCAGTCACCTCTGTGCATGCCAAACCCTTAATGGCACTGTGCAAAACGCAGATTGCAGTGATGAATCGCGTTGTGGAATGAATGGCAACATACAAATTTGGCTCCAGATCCAAAATGTCACTTATTTGGCCATTTTATTTAGGGTAGCACTCCCCTCCCCTCCCATTGCCTCCCTGGCCCATTCCTTACTTCCCACCAATACCCCTCCCCTCCCCTCCCTTCCCCTAAACTCCCCTCCCCTTAACTCCCCTCCCCTCCCCTAAACTCCCCTCCCCTCCCCTTAACTCCCCTCCCCTCCCCTAAACTCCCCTCCCCTCCCCTAAACTCCCCTCCCCTAAACTCCCCTCCCCTCCCCTAAACTCCTCTCCCCTAAACTCCCCTCCCCTCCCCTAAACTCCCCTCCTCTAAACTCCCCTCCCCTAAACTCCCCTAAACTACCCTAAACTCCCCTCCCCTAAACTCCCCTCCCCTCCCCTAAACTCCCCTAAACTCCCCTCCCCTAAACTCCCCTAAACTCCCCTCCCCTAAACTCCCCTCCCCTCCCCTAAGCTCCCCTCCCCTAAACTCCCCTCCCCTCCCCTAAACTCCCCTCCCCTAAACTCCCCTAAACTCCCCTAAACTCCCCTCCCCTAAACTCCCCTCCCCTAAACTCCCCTAAACTCCCCTAAACTCCCCTCCCCTCCCCTAAACTCCCCTAAACTCCCCTCCCCTCCCCTAAACTCCCCTAAGCTCCCCTCCCCTAAACTCTCCTCCCCTAAACTCCCCTCCACTCCACTCCACTCCACTCCACTCCCCTATGCTCCTCTACACTTCCCTCCTCTACACTCCCCTCCCTACACTATCCTCCCCTACACTCCCCTCCCCTACACTCCCCTACACTCCCCTCCCCTACATCCCCCTACACTACACTCCCCCAAACCCCCCTACACTACACTCCCCTGCACTCCCCTCCTCTATGCTCATGTCCCCTGCACTCCCCTCCCCTGCACTCCCCTCCCTACACTATCCTCCCCTACACTCCCCTCCCCTACACTCCCCTACACTCCCCTCACTATCCTACACTATCCCAACACTATCCTATGCTAGCCTACTCTCCCCTACAATGCCCTACATGCCCCTGCCCTGCGCTGCCCTGCCCTCCCCTCCCATTCCCTCCCCTCCCTTTCCCTCCCCTTCCCTCCCCTTCCCTCCCCTTCCCTCCCCTTCCCTCCCTTCTTGTCCTTTTCTTTCCCCCTCTCTTCTCTTCTCCCCTCTTCTTCTCCCCTCTTCTCCTTCCTTTCACGGATCTGAACGCAGAAGGGGGAGAAGCGTAACTCCAGATCGCTTCAGTCGCTCTGGCAGCTTGTGTCACTGGCTGATCCATGGGAATCCATCAGCAGCAATCGGAAGCGTTCCAGCTGCTGTGGGACCAGTCAGGGAACAGTCTCAAACTGGGAAACGCTGACTTCCTTCCGCGGCTCAGACAGGTGACTTTCAATTTCGCCCTGGCTGGGTTGTGTCCCCTTGCTCTGTCCCCACCTACACTGCAGTTTGGTTTAGAAGCAGCAGCACGGTTTGGCAGTAGTTCCACTACCATTTTCGGTGATTTGGCTTGGCTCGCCAAGTGGTTTCTGTCAACAGAACACAAGAAGGAGATTTTGGTTAGAAACAACTACATGAGGAGCTCCTTTCCACATGGGCAAGGAATATTTATCCTTTCCTAATGGAGACTACAGTGGAAGAGATAAGGACAGATCATTCCGAGAGATTTTTCAGAGAATTGTCCCTTGGGGGTGCTTAGTCCAGAGGACCAGAGTTCATCTGTCCAAAGTACACCATGGAAGCACTCTGAATTACTTCCTAACAGAAGCATGGCCTTACCATGTTTGATATGGCTTTGGCTGGTTTCAGTGTTCTTCTTCACTTCATAAATACCTAAATTAAGTACTGTTCTATCAAGCAAATACCTTATTCTCTTGATATCTCTGAGTTGATGGAAGACCCAAGACACTTGGCTCTTCACATCATTGGAAGAACCAAGTGTACTTCCAATATTCACAGCTTCGGAGGAAATGGAGATGAGGTTGAGAGTGGATGAAAAACACCAAGTGTTCTTCCCATCTTCACAGCTTCTAAGCAAGTGGAGATGAGGCTGTGCAAGAACCAAACAAACTGCTGATCCAGAAGCAGCCTAAAGACTGTCTTTAAGCAGGGCCTTGCATTCTTCATCTTTATACCATTACTCGCCTTCAAGGGCACGATCGTTATCTTATTGACTTCCTACCACTACAGCAACGCACCTGCTTCTCTCACAAAAGTTACGGGTGGGAACTGGAAAGATTCACCAGCATTCTGTATTTCACTCCTCATCTCAATTCTCTTTTGGCCTGCGAAGCTTTTCAGATCAGAGATGAAGATCAGATGTAATCTGGAGTTTGGGATACTGCAAAGGAAAAGAAGAATCATCCTGAGAACTCTTTTCAACCTCACTTGCAAGCGCCAAAGTCAAGAACACCAAAAGGAAAAAGGATGCCACTTGATCATGGCAAGCATAAATTTGAGCACAGGTCTCCTCTAACTGAAGCGAGGTTAAACAGCTTCCAAACAAGGTTAAGGAGCACACCCACAATCATTTCCATAAAACTGTGTTTTCAAACAAATGGTTGAAAGATTTAGATTTTCTTACAAGCGACGAATGAAAAATAAAGAAAGAAAAGAAAATTACCAGGACATGCAGTCTAGCTTACTCTAGCTTACTTTGCCTAGTTCAGAATCTGCGTCTTGGGTCACAATCAGGAAGCAGCGTTGTGCAGAAATGCCAAAGCCTCCCCAGACTTGTTCTATCTTCATCAACAAGGGCTTTGATACTGCTGCCTCCTCAGCAACATCGGCAATTGACTAGGAAAGTTGGTGTCCACCAGGTCAAATCAGGACTAGGAAATCCCTCTTGCCACAACTGCACACTTGCACCAGAGTTGGCAGGTCAGAGCGATGGACAGAGAAGCATCTAGAAGAGTGTTAGAAAACAGACTTTAGAACAGATTTCCATCAGCCCAGGAACAATTACTTGCTCATCCCTTCAGACCGAACTCTAAGTAGAAGCAGGTGATCCCAAGCTGCATTCCTGACATCTATGCTGCAAAGTCATCAAATGTGACATGTTATTCTACCAGTCTGTAATGAACATAAACAAGAGTTTGAGTTGAGGATGTTGGTTTAGAATCAAGCTCAAAGTGTTAGTTCTTGGATATGTTTTTGTCTGCAAGTGTTTTCACTGTTTCCCAGACAATGTCTCCAGCAAGCTAGCTGTTTGTTTCTTTTGTTCTGTTCTGTTTTGTTCTGTTCTGTTTTGTTTTCTCAGTAAGGTTTCTTAGAGAGATAAGATTGAAGTGATCGTATTGCATGCCCATCCATCCCTCCCCTTTGCTTGTCCAGAGCTTTTACCTTGTCTACCACGATGCATGAACTTGGTCATAGGCACAGTTGTTTCAAAGACATTCTGCTGCTAGACCTGTTGTGAAAACAGAGAGCTAAGTATTTGGACGAGAACATGCTTCCACCTGCACTATGACCTCCACAACTAGATATGGAGCCATATCAGCCAGAAGGAAGTTTCCTTCACAGCTGCTGCTTCTTACACTCTCTGGACTCTTACTTTTACTCTTACTTGCCTTTCCTGCATTAGCACAAAAAAAAAAAATATAAAAAAAAAAATTTTGGAGATTACCTTTGCCATCTGATGTCTTCGTTTCCAGAAACTACCCTGAATCACCTTTATGAGAACTGTCCACACTGCGAGCATGGGTGTTGCAGTCAGGCCAGATACGTCCCTTCTACGTCAATAACCAAATCTGTCAAGTTAAGAACATGGAATTAAGGAAAAGGAAATCCTTCTATTTTGATCTGAGTTCACTTTCTTTTTTTTTTTTTTTTCCTAGACCAAGAAGAACCAGCAAAAGTCGGGTGAAAAATGAAATGAAAAATGAAAATGTTAAGGCCAGGCAGCTTGCTCACTGCAAGTGCTAATCTGAAAGCAGATGGAGTGCATCTTCATACACTCCATCCTGAGACACTCCACTCAACAGGCCAGCCCAGCTGATGAAGTGCATTGCTGTCCTGAAGTTTCATGTGATGGGCTACTTTTAAGTCTCTTGTTTATGCTGTAGTACTTGAGGTCTATGGCAGGACCACAGCACACTCTTATTTGTCTACCCTTCTTTCTTGATCGTGTGTGGGAAAGAGAGAACGTGCAGAGGCCCTCAGCCACATGTTGCACCTGTCACTCTGTGCAGCTACATCACTGAGCCAAAGTACCAAACTTCATGCTTGTGAAAGGACTTTACACAAACTACAGAAGACTAAAAGGAAGCATCCAAACACTTACAGAAGGGTGGGCCCTCTCGATGCACCTCCACGTGGGATCCACAAGTCCTCACGTGGTTTCATCACATCCAGCACACTTCTCTGTCCCTCCTCGCTCAACTTGCTCAGAGGCAGCTGTTCCCAAGGTGTCGCAGTGACATCATTCAATTCTGTTTCTGAAGTCATCACCGTAGGCCCCTGGCAGCGGCAACACAACACTCTCTGTTGCTAATGCGAATGTCTCAGAAACAAGTAGAGAAGTACCACTCTCCCCAAGCTGACTTTAATTGGAGTAGTTCCAAAATTATTCTCTGCCCCCCTACATCTGTGGAAGGTGTGTGAGAAATCTTTTCCTTAAGAAAGGATTACAAGCCAAAAAAAGCTTGCTTCTGATACGTTCCCCTTACTTTTAGAGCTGTTCACCTTTGATTTCCAAGGAAGAAAAAAGAAGGTGAAATCAACAATTCTCCTCCTCCGAGTTGGGAATATGAAATAAGCCCAATTATTTAGGAAGCCTGAAAAAGGAAACTCTACATTTCCTTGTTAAACACCTTGTTGCTTCTGAAAACTTTTCCAGTACTTTGCAGCTGCAGTGCTTTTTGGTGGGTGGGCAGCCGAGCTCCATCACGGCCACTCTCTCCCTCCCCCTCCTCAAAGAGAAAGGGAGAGAAAATACGATGCAAAGGGCTCAAGGGTTGAGACAAGGACAGGGAGATCGCTCAACAAGGATCGTGATGGGCAAAGCAGACTCAGCATAGGGAGACAGGAAGATTTCCGGCCTAACTACTACTACTCCCAGGCTAGACAAGTGAGAACCAAAGGAAAGAAACCAAAACCACCTTCCTTCCCCCCATCTGAGCTCTTCCAGCTCCTCCCCCCGTGCAGCGCAGGGGAACAGGGGGACTGGACTGGGGGTTGTGGTCAGTCTGTAGCACTTCATCTCCACCACTCCTTCTCGGTCCCTCTCTGCCCCTGCTCCACGTGGGCTCCTCTCCACGGGCTGCAGCTCCGGCCCGGGGCCTGCTCCTGCGGGGGCTCTCCATGGGCCGCAGCCTCCCCCAGGCCACGTCCACCTGCTCCAGCGGGGGCTCCTCCACCCATGGGGGGGCTGCAGCGTGGAGATCTGCTCCATGGGGGACCCATGGGCTGCAGGGGGACAGCCTGCTCCACCAGGGGCCTCTCCCTGCACAGCCCGCAGGGGAACTGCTGCTGCCTGCCTGCCTGCAGCACCTCCTGCCCTCCTGCGGCCCTTCTCTTGGGAGCTGCAGGGCTGCTTCTCTCACGCTTTCACAAGCCTCTCTCCCAGCTGCTGTTGCACAGCAGTATTTTTCCCTTTTTTACCTCTGCTCTCCCAGAGGCCCACCCAGCATCGCTCACTGGCTCAGCTCTGGCCAGCAGCAGGTCGTTTTGGAGCAGCTGGAGCTGGCTCTGCTCTGACATTGACTAGCAGAAAGCTGACTCCACAGTCAGTAGGACTGTACAGTAGGTGTGTTTATTCAGCACTGGGCAGCACGGGGGGGGGGGGTAGTCCTGCCAAAGTCGTTCACACCTGATGTGGCAGCTTGCCTTGGTTACATGCAGGAAAGAGTTACATATGCATGAAGTTTCACTATATGCCTGTACATGTTCATAACCTGTCCCTGCTTTGTATTAAAATTAGTTCCAAGGAGTCAGTTCCATAAACTACTCACATCTGCAGTTGTGCAGTGTCTCCTGCTGATGGTTGTCGGGGGTCGTGGGGATGAAGATTGATGACTCTTCCTCGTCACCACCAGTTGACCTCTTGTCTTTGTGCAGACTCAGTTGCTCCTTGGCTCTTGTCCATCTGCAGGACCAGTTTCTGTCAGTTTCTTAAGAGAGGCTCACACTTATTATGAGATGGACCTTGGTAAGGGGCCCAAGGCTTCTTGATTTAGTTAATTTGCACAACACTCCATAGTTAACAAAGAGACTAAATAGCATCCTAATTTAATGCTGTCAGCGCTCTATTGCTACTTGATAAGATTCTCCTAACTCCCTCTCTCAACATAGGGCAGCTGCTGGGCTCTGCTCACAGAGGCCTCCCCTGCAGCCCCCTGCTACCAAAACCTTGACATATAAATGCAATACAGAAAGTATTCCAACTATTAAAGCTGTGGTTATACAAAATACATGTTTATTTTGTGTGTCCCCTGTAGCTGTTAGTGAATCAATGAGAAAAAATAAGAAAAAAATGACTAGAGTGATTTTCATATGGTGAACATGGGTTAGGGACATTAATCACATATTCCATTCAAATCTTGCCAGTTCTTCTCCTTACTGGACAACTTGCAAGATAGCAAGCATAACCAGTAGGACAGTTTACAAATGACTGGTAGGAATTCTGCATTGCTGTGTAAGCAGGGATATGACTTTTTCTTTTTTTTTTTCTTCTTTCTTTCTGAAAATGGCAATGCCGTTCAAAAGACAATGGCAGGCACTTTTGTGGCCTCTATTCCAGATGTTCATAGTAGATCAGAATTCCTAATCTCTGAATCCATGATTGTTGCCTCTGTTACAATTGTCTCCATGAAACCAGGATGTGCTAGCTTGAGGGTGTAATTATAACAATTAGTTATCTAGTGGCTAAAAATACCCTCTTGAGGTGGAAACAGCTACCTTGCTACCACATTTTATCTAGTGGCTTTGGTGTGGTGAAGGTGCTTGTGAATCATGCCGTGGCAGGTTAAAATGTTGTCATCCCATCAATCAGCCTCATTGTTCTGCCACAGATTGCTGCACATGTAGCATGGTTAACAGAAATGAATTAGCTGCTCTGACACAACGCTCTGTCCTAGCTTACATGGCTGTTTATGTGGAATTTGAGCTAAACCACTGACCTGCAGCATGCAGTGACTGCAGTATTCCAATCTATCTACCCAGCCACAGGGCCAAAGGGAGAATTTGACCCTGTAGTGATTAAGATAGAAAAGATTATCTGTTGAGAAACTCAGTCTTTTTGGCTCCTTCAGGAAAAACGTGGAGAACAGATGTTTGATAAGAGGATCTTGAAGATAACAGACAGGAAGAGTAGAATGTGGCAGCTCCGTGTTAAAGTTAAATTAATAACAAGGCATTAGTTTCTGCTTGGTTTCCTGAAGATGTGGTTAATGATTTAATCACTGAAATGATTTTGCTTTGTGTCAGTTGGTGATATTTTTAAGCTGGTTTCAGCTGAATTTGTCAAAGGGATATAGAAATACTAAGTTCCTAAAGGTTTTGTGGAAAAGCATGCTCTGTGTAGAGCAAAAAGAATTGATTAGTGTTGCATGCACTACTTGTCATCCTGCCAAGTGAGGAAAGCATGGGAGGGAATGGTGGCAATGTCTACAGTCAGGGATGTATACTTTTCCACAATTTTCTTTGAGATCCATAAAGACAACTTGTGAGAGGCACTGAGATTTTCCAGTGGCAAGGTACCTGTGTCTCTAAGCACTACATCTTGAAGTTGTATCTCCCAGTTCCAGTGAGCTGCTTAGCTCCATGCTGAAGTGAACCTCATCAGCTACCCACACTGAGGTTTTCCCTCTCTGTTTGGATGTTGTTGAACACTTTTCTAGCATGCTCCAAAGGCCTTTACTATGTCACTGAAGTATGTGTTAGACTTGAGAGTTTTTCTGAAAAGATAGCATTGAAAGAGCCTCTTCAGGGTTCTATGGCATTAACTTTAGTTTGATTAAGTACTGCACAGCAGGAATACTCCCTTCATCCACTTTTATTTCCTATTTTCAAGACACAGTTCAACAGCTGGCAACTGATATTCTCAGATGAGGACTTTTTTCCCTATCCTGGAGAGATCGTGTCATTGTCAAATTACATTAGTTTCTTAGAAATTTAACACTGCATGCAAACGTGAATGAAGTCAATTATCTGACCCAATTGAACATTCAGTCTGTCCAGGGATGATGCTGTAGAAGCAGTTCTGGTTCCTCAGCCCTTTCAGTAGTCATTGATTTCTGAGGACACTGATGAGCAGTCAAAATCTGAAACTGTATTAAACATCTTGATTTTTTTTTCCACACTTTCTAGGTGTGTCCTTAGTTTTCCTGAGTGAATTCCAACACTAACCTGTAAGGGTATAATTCCCCACTGGATTTTCTTCAGCAGGAAAACCAGTTCCTGCCCTTCCTGGCTTGTGGCCTCTTGTTCCTGTTCCCAACCTTAATGTACTGCTCCATTAGTTTTGCCAGTGACAGTATTTGTAGCAACATGCCATTAAACAGGTCACTGAAACTGTCAGGACTTCTAAAAAGAAGTGATTTGGCTTTGGGAACAGTTAAAATGTGTAGTACAATGACATAAAATAAACAAAAATGTAACTATAACCTTTGAAGAGCCAAGAAAAGTTACAGTTTAACATGCCAGGTTTAGTTTTGGTGCCTTGCAGAGAGAGCCTACAGATAGGCTTTGCTTTCCCTTACACAGAATACAGGACTGCTGTGTACATGATATTTTAGTAATGTTGTTGTAGGAAATCCTACACAAGCTGATAATGAGAGAATGTTTCTCAAGGGAGAATTGTGAGTAGAAGCTGAAATATCTCTGAAATGCTGTGTGAGCAGTGAGTCATCCGTGTAATATTGCTTCTACCCCGTTGTCTTGAGTGATGTGAAACACTTCTAGAGCCACGTTTTCTGTGTGCCTTCACTGAGTTCCCATCAAAGTTGCAGGGTGTGATTTCCTTAGCTTTTTGGCACTTTCTTTACTTTTTTTTTTTTTTTTTTTTTTTTTTTTTTTTTTAATATATATTTTTTTCCTCCTGGAATCCACCAGAGGTCAGTGTAACGCCAAGAATGCTGTGAGAACAATATCGCCAAGTTTCTGCTAGTTGATAGGGTCATATAGGCTTTACTTAAGTAGGGCAGTGAACTATCTAGCAACATACCCTGTCTTTTGGCGGTACCAGATGAATTAGGGGAGTGAATAAGGGCATGAAGCTGGCAATAGGTCAAAGTGAAGGTATCTATGGATGGTGAGACTGCTAAATGTCTAAACATAGAAGTATGACTCTTACTCTATCTTTTAAAAGATTTTAGGCATCAGTTAGCAACATTCCAGGCATTTCTGAGAGCCAAATAAATGGCCAAATCTTGCTAAGCTCTTGTCTCCGTGGGCCTTTTACTGCCACATGTCACAGTTTATTTGCAGTTTCACTGATTAAATATTTTGTTTGATCTCGATTTCTCACTTGATATTGCAGTTGAATGTTCTTGCATTAGGAGCCAGAACAAATAAGTTCCCAGGATTTGTGCCTTCATTATATTACATATTACCAGTTTTACCATTTTTCTCAGGAGAGAAGCAGTCATATTTTTCTGGCTCCCTACATTACTCTTACTGTGTTTTCCCGAGCTTATTAGGAAATAATTCCAACTGTTTTGAGGTGGAATGCCTGCTACTGACATACAGAATTCCAGCTGTGACTGCACTACTGATTTCTACAGAAGCACTGCTGTATTTTTCTTATTGTCCCATCTTCACTTCATTTATGTACTTACAATACCTCCCTCCTTTCCTTCTCTCCCTTCCAGTACCTCTTCATTGAATAAGGTCTTCACAGGGCTTCAGTGAAATGTCAGTTTTCCTTCAGAACTGATTCTATTCATTGGAAATAGTTTAGCACTCTGAGCCACAAAGCTTTTTGTCCTATGTACTTTACTTTTTATTTGTTGCTACTGAGTGTGTTTGCCATGGTATTGTCTGTTCAGCTAGCTTGCACAGGCTGTTCTAAAGTTCCTCTCAGCATCTACTGGTAGCCTGAATAACTGTGTTTAATTGTAAAACCCAGTAAAATACTGGTGGTTTAAAAAAATTGTCTAATATGTGATTTTTCTTTTCTTTCAGACATTTCTGTTGACTCTGTGTATCACAAGTATTCATCTGGTGGATTGCAATTGGAGCTTGTTTCCTCAGGGTGAAGGTTTTTTCCTTCCTGTTCTGGGTTTTCTTTTACTATGAACAAGACAGTGAACTAGGTTATCCTTGAGGAAAAGCTGATTTTGACCAAGTGTGTGATTCTCTTTGTGATATGGATACATTCATTGACTTCTAAGACTGAAAATGTGACAAGTACCCAATCAAGGTTTAGGCAAACTATTTAGTAAACCAGATTTCAGGTATTCTGAGCACCCCTGACACAGGATCCATTTACATTTCTGTGGGTGGGTAGAGTCTGCAGCTCTGCCTGGCAGCCTGGTGTGAACTCTGCAGAGCTGCTAGGCACACCTGCACCGCCTTTTCGTTGCAAGAAAGTGGTCTTTGTGAAGCCAAAGGATCGTTAACTTTTGCGTAGGAGGACTGACTCATTTCAGAGCAAGATGTTTTGTGTGTGCATTAGTGCTCACTCTCTCTGTATATGGTATATACACTGCCCTTGTTTTGGAGAAGTCTAGTCTAATGCCTGATACATTTGCATGTTCTGGAAATAGATTTTATTTTCAAAACATTGGTTAACATAAACACCCACCCACTTATCTTTGCCAGCATTGTAATGTCTTTGAACTGTTGTTTTTGAGAAACTCAGTCAAGGTGGGCAGTGTAAATATAGCAGCCACTTGTTTCTCTAAATTACCACCTTGTAGTGGTAGTGATGGTATCTTTTTTGTGCGGTTTGTGAAAGTAAATTTCTTCTTGTCACAGGTGGTCAGCTGCATTATGGCACTTTCCATAGTGGTAAAGCTCATGCTAGCTACTAGTAGGGTGTTCAGTTCATTTGTCATTGTGTGCCTTGAAGTATAGCTTTTAGATTTTATTTTACTTTTTTTTGTTGTTGTTGTTTTTTCTCCTCTCTGTTTTCTTGGAATGAAGTTATTCTTTTTACCCTGTAGAAATGGCCAGGACAACACTGAGAAAGATTACAATATCTTCACTTTTTTCAGGGTGTGTCCTGTTAGCACAGCTGCTTGGATGGGTCCAAGGCCACCTGTCTGTTTCTTCCCACCCCTGGTCATCACTTTTCTTTCTAGTAAAAACTGAGGAGTGGAATTGACCCCAGTTTTATTGTTTGGCTTGTTTATTCTTGTCCAGATAATAAGGAGAGGGCATCTGTGCTCTCAAATACCAGTAGGTTTTGTTAACAAATGTGGTTCCATAACCACAGCTCCATAATTCAGACAGCTCCTCCGGCTTTGCTGAAGGGAGCCCATGCTTGTACTGTGGAGCAATGCATGCATGCATCAGCAATTCTGCCTCTTGGTTCTGTACACGTTTAAGATGTTGTCACAATTCCCTCTGCACTTGCCACACTGCCAGCATTTCTTGGCCTGAAAAGGATGCTGGCATATCATTACAGCAAGAGCTGCCGTCTGCATCTTGCCCTTCCAGCAG
This sequence comes from Anas acuta, assembly GCF_963932015.1. Lineage (NCBI taxonomy): Eukaryota > Metazoa > Chordata > Aves > Anseriformes > Anatidae > Anas > Anas acuta. The sequence continues at coordinate 56,074,600 of NC_089017.1, read as the reverse complement.
TGTTCTGGCATTTACATGTCTGGTCCTGATGTGTCTCTGCTAGAAGGTCCTAGTCTTGATCTGCTTAGCCATTGCTTAATTTTGACAAATAAGGGGAGAAATGATGCCCTTTCAAATCCAGAAAATTTTGATTCATACCTATGTTTGCCTGATACAAAAGTGGCCATTTTTTCTAGTCATTGGACAGTGTTTTTTTATCTAGATGTAAAAATGAGCTTCAGTTCCCAGCTCCTGACCAGAAGAAACAGTTGTGCATATACTACAGTTCTCTGCTTACATGGAAGATCTGACAATTCCTAGAAATTTGGAATAAATCTGTGGCATTTCATGAAGGATCTTTCAAAAGGAGGCAGTGAGGTGCAGGGTGCAGCCACCATAACAATCTGTGCATCTTGTGACTTTCACTGAGCCCTCAGGAGAGAGCAGCTGAAAGGAAGCTGCAGGCCAAATAAATTCCCTTTGTGTGCTGCAAAAAGCCCACAATACTTGACATCCTTTTAACCCATTCATTTTTTCTCCCTTCTTTCTCCTTTCCCTTCTTCCCCAATGCACGCATATAATAGTCTTTGATGACCATTGATCTTTTGGGTGTTTCAGTCTATTTTAATATGTTCTTTCTGAGTAGGATGTATAGTCTCAGGAGATTTCTATTTTTTATTTTTTAAACAGTATCAGTGCGTAATTCACAGAATGAAACACTCAGTTGTGAGACTGTGCAATAGTTCAGATATAATGTTATCTGTTTGAGGTAAAACGTACCATTAACACTATTTTACATTAACTCTGCCCATTAATCCTCACCATTGTAGTTTCACTGGAAAAATGTGATGGTTAGACATAGCCTAAGATAATCAGAGCTTTTCTTTCATCTTGTGATTGCACATCCTGTTTAATTAGGAAATTAGAGACTAGAAGATCCTTTCAGGCTGCAATAAGAAAAATGTCAGTATTAATTTACAATATTTGTCCCACTCACTAAGAGCAATTATGAGCTATGAATTATAAATTCATATGAATTATAAATGATAAATTATACAGTGTGGTATTCATCCATACTGAAACACAAATAGGTTTATAATTCTTGCCCTGTGCATATGAAAACCCCCATAGCATTATTCACCAGGAAAATAGGGTGCAAGTTTTCACTTGTCCTCAAGAACCATTGGCATTAGCTTAGTCCAGAATAGCCACAGGTGTCTGTTCTACAAAAGATGTTTGTGTTCAAGGACTGCTGAGGAGGTACTCAGCTGCAATGCAGGCACGCACATTGATTGCTGAGCTGCATCAACTGCAGGGCTAGGTCCCTCATACCATCACGCCTGCCTCCTTGCTGTGATTCCTTCTTCTGTGGGTAAACACTGGAGAGTAAGATGTTTTGTAGTCTTTTAGTGACCAGTATATGTAGTACTTTCTTAAAATATTGTTTTTTTTTTTTATTTTTTTTTATTATTATTTTTTTTCATGTCCATTCTACATTTCACTCTCCATTTGCAGGGTAGAGAGACAGGCTTCAAATCCAAGGGTTGTGTGGTATCACTGCAGTTGCACTCAGCATCATAGAGCTTCCTTTGTGCATTTGTGCCCTGGTCAGCCAAGACCTGATTCTGCACCGGCATGTATTAAGACCCATGGAGACTTGTTAGGGGCATGGAATCTGTAAGTCCCCCAGAGTGCCTTCTGAACTACATGGAAATGGTTTTGATACGTAGATGTCAGTATTTTACTGTGCTATTGGCCTGTTTATCACTGGTGCTGGCTTTGCTTACAAGAGTGTGCTTGCTTTTTCATTCTGACTCCCCAGTGGAGAACACTACTATTACCTGGTCAGGTTCAAAGTCCTTATCTAAATGTCTGGAATAAATGTAGGTTTTCAAACTTGACAGGTAATTACCTACCTCTTTTTTTTTTTTTTTTTAAATGTCTAGTTATAAACAAGAATATATATGCAGCTGATTTGGAAGCTTGCCTCTGAACTGGCAACCAGATGTTGGCATTTTGAGGTAGTATTTTGCCCAGAATTACATTTACCCCCAACTTAAGAACTTAGCTCTGTCTCAGGAATAGGGCTACTCTGGAGTGGCTTTTGTGTCTCAGCAGATCTGCTCACTGTTGTACTGAGAATCCTAGGTTTAGGATTCAGGGAGGGTAAGATAAACAAGCATTAACCAGCTTTTCCTCCTGTTAACCAAAGAATCAGCTCCACTGAAACAAATACATTGAATCCTTTTTTTTTTTTTTTTTGTACATTCTTCATGGAGCTGCTTACTGAATGCCATCTTGTACGAGTCCTTTGAAAACAAAGGATTTCACTGTACATGCACAAGGGCAAAAATATCTCTTGCTGAATGTTTGTTATCATGATCATGATCACATGCAAACAGGGATGAATACAGCTTGCCTGTCAAATCCTGTGCAAAATTTGTGCTTGTCAGAAATATGCTTCATTTGAACATGGACGTACTGATATGAGTGTTCCAGAGAGTAATAGATAACAGCATGCCCAAAACACTTGTCTAAGAGACACAAATTAAAATTTTTGTTTCACTTTTTTATTTATATATATTATATACATTATATATTTTATATATATATACACATTATATATTATATATATATTATATATACACACACATTAACATAGAGTTAGAGTAGGCAAGTTGGAATATCTATTGCAGTTAATACACTTCAGAGACTAGTGCTTTTATTGGTCACAGATACCATTTATGCTTCTTTGTAACATGTTTGGACACCACATGTTGCCTAAGTTGACTTCTCAGGTTTCCACTGCTACACAGTCTGTCATCCTGGCAGTAGTGAACTCATGGTCCTCTTTTCTTCTACCACTGAAGTTTGGCACAAGAGTCACTAGGTGTTGTGTGAAAGAAACATATGGTATTGCTGTGACTGAGGAGGGATTCCTTGTGGAAGTATGAGTGTTGAAAATATTACGTAATCTGGAGTTTTTTTTTTTTTTCTCATTCTTTCTTTGTTTCTTTCTTTCTTTCTTTTTTTTTTTTTTTCTTTTCCTGCTTTATTGAAACTGACACGTCAGCCTGCAAGGAGGCACCTTGCCACTCTAGCAGATGGGCAGGAACATAAGCAGCCAAGGGAATAGTTCTGTATATGTCCCAAATGTGTGACGGTCCGACTCCCAAAAAAGGGCTGTCACCATAGCTCTTCATAGGGAACTTCCTTGGCATATGGCTACAGGGGAGATAGTATATTATCACTTAATTACTTCAAAACAAAACAAAACAAAACAGAACAAACAAAACCAAGCAACAACAACAACAAAACCCTCCAATTTATCAAAAGTAACATGCAGTAAACTTGCTGGGATTTTTGCTTTGATGATTTAGAGGAAGAATGTTTGGAATTAGCAAAAAAAAATCTTTGCTTTTATGTAATTATTTCAAGGAAAGACTGTCATTAAAAGCTAAAGAAAGGTTGAGTGCAATGCCTGAGTTGCATCTGAGAACTTGAAAGAATGACAGATTCACTCTGTCAGACCTGACTTGTCACTTTTGCACTTTTGTTTAATATTTAAAGCTAGTTATACTTCCAAGGACCAACAAAACCTGAAAACTCTATGCGGTGTGGTAGTACGTGGGAAATGACACCCTAGAAGCAGACAATAAAAAACTGGTGCTGGAGCAATCAAGAAGCTAGAATACAGGCATAGACAACGCGGAGTCTGGGTATCACAGATGTATATAACAATATGTTTTCTTTAAACATGCTTGTTAGAGATTTTGCATTTCAAATGATGGTTATTAGGCTTTCTCTACTGCCAGAAGTTCTTTACTCTCACAGCTGTTTCTCTTAACTGGGCATGGAATATAAAAAAACAACAGTGTATACCTGTGCTTAAGTGAAAGATCTGATCACTTCTCCATTATTATTTATAATTTTGTCCAAAAGTTTTTTTCAGGAGGAAGAATATTTGTAAGTTGCTTTCTTATTATTACAATTATCTTCCTGTTAGCCTGTTTCCTGAGGGAGCTAAATCCTTGTGACCAGACAGTGTGGCTGCCAGTCCTTCCCATGGTTATTAAACCTTTTTGGACATTTTCAACTAATTTAAGGGGGAGAAGAAATCTTAGAATGAATAAACCTAATGGAAATCGGTGTCTTTGTAGAAGCAAAAACCTTTACTCAGAAAAAAAAAAAAAAAAAAGACAGGCACAACTCAGCCCTTAGATGTTCTATTTGGCAGCCCATTAGCCAATGGTCACACATACGGTTGCAGATTTGTCATATTTCTTCACTTGTGGGGGTGTTGCAGTGGGAAGGTGCAGAGAACAGAGGATATAAATCCATAGAAAGCCCTCTTTGTTAGTACTGCTGCCCACAGAACACTCTGTAATGCTTACACTTTTAGATAATGAGAAAATCAATATTTTCAAAACAGAAATCAATCCGATGCAAAATGTTAAGAAAGATCTTTCTTCAGGACTGCTGAAGAAGACCAGATCTACAGATCTACCAGATTAGTCTGGCCAGAATAGAATTATTAATAATATTCAATCTGAACAAAGAGAAACATCCTTTGCTTTGGATGGGGGTTGTGGGTTAGGTCTAAGCTTTGAATTTGTACTCTTCCTTTTGCATGTAGGGGAATATATGGCCTTCACTTGCACTCACAGCTGAAATGTCCTGCTAAATTTGGCCATTCAAGTGTTCACAAAAATATAGCCATAGCAGTGTGCAGCTCTGCAGAACAGAGCTGCCCAAATATTTATTTGTGGGGACAGATTATACAAAACCCTGCACTGCTGCTGTTAGAGTTACCAAGCCTGCTCAGATCATCCCCAGGAAAACCTCTGACTGCAGTGTAGGTATATCACTGCTCCACTGCATGCAGCCCTAAAGGGGAGTATCACATTACTCACTTGTCCCTGAGATTGAGGAATCTGTAAGAAACAACATATGCAGAAGCAGAAGCACCAGTAATTGACGAGCAGTGATGCTGAAACCCAACCAAACGTTTACTCCTAACGCTCATTCTGTATGCTTTCTAATAGTAATAGTAATTTAGGCCTAGGTTAAAGAACTGTGTCAGAGAAAGCACTGTTTCTAGTCAAGGGATATTATTCATATGCTTATGTCACTTTGCCCCTGGAATAATTCCACTAAACTCAGATGCAAAGCTGCAGATTTACACAAATATTGGTGAGCTCAGAAACTAGGCATTTGTCTATTATCTTTATCTGATCTGGGAAAGATAAACAGTTATGTTAAAAAGAGGCCCAAGCAGCTCAGGATTGCAGAAGGCTTAATTTATTCAATACAAAAAGCAAGTACTAGCCACTTAAAAAGCCATGTGATTAAGATGACTCACTCTTGGCAGCTACATACTACACTAGAAAGGCAAATCATCTTGATTCCAGTGCTGTAATACTAAACAGAACCTCATATATACCATCAGGAAGATGAGGAGGACTTAAGTGCATATGTTAAAGTGGATAGAAAATTTGGCAGTACCCTTATGCTTACTTTGAAATGATATGGGAGAAGTTCAGAAAAGTGTTTTTTTTTTTTTTTTTTTTTATCATAAACTGAACTGTTGTTTGTGTTTTTGTTTTCACATGACAAAATTATGTACTTTTTCATGCTAAGTCATTCCATTGTAGTTTGTTATGATATAAGTGAAACATTGCACAGCTTTACAGAAGGAAACTTGTTCTAAGAAGAAGAAAAAGACAAGACTCCATGAACATGGTGTGTCAAGACAATAAGTTATTTCATTTTACAGAACAAGAACCTTGGTCTAAGGTATTAATAAGCAATGAGGATGCAGAAGTTCACATGGAGAGCTAGATATTATTTAGGGCAGGCAAGAGTGGAGAAGCAATTTCTTTTGTAAGTGGTGAAATTTTAGTAATTATGTAATAGTAATTACCTTTTTTGTTTGCTTGTTTTGTTTTTATCTCTGTGAAAAATACCAGAAGTCTTGAATATATTTTAAAGTAGGCTGTGAAGTGTGGTTTTGTTGTTGTTGTTTTTTTAATGAAAGACCCATTGTGACTAGAGTGGGAGAAAACAAAATTAAGTATGTGCAGAGCCAGAGATCATTATACTATTGTCATTCTTGTTCAGAAGATTAGAATATAGGCAGAATTTCCAAGCCAACATGATGCCAAGGCTTGTTGACTATAATTTGCAGTTTTTTTTCAGTCAGCTGTTCCTCACAGGTTTTAAATGCTGTAACTTTTGCAGTTGCGAGAAAGCTTTCAATGGTTCTACCACTGCAGAACCAATCTCTCTATTTTTCTAAATTTGGGCTTGATGCTAGGGAGTTGCTGAACACCTTCAATGTAACTTCTCTCTGAGTCAGAGAGAGGCGTTGTACTTTAGCCCAAGAGAACATACTCTGCACAGAGATTGCCTACAGAGAAAAGAGCCCTTCTCATCTCCAGACAGCTAACAGTTATCTTACAAAGATCAGGACCTGTAGATAGCAGTTTGTGTGACTCATGTAGCTCAGACAGCACATAAAACTGTACAGGTGCAGAGCACAATGCTGTGCCTCTGCTGCTGCGTATATGGGAGCTGTGGACAGTCCGTGTCTGACCTCATTTTGGCCACGTGAGATGGGAGGCAGATGGAGAGGGGAGCAAGGAGTTTCTTCTTCCTGTCAGAAGCAAGACTTTCTGGCATGTGTGATCTCATAGTGAGGGACAATTCAATATGGTTATGTAAGGTCCTCAATCTATTCAGCAATTGGAATTGCGTTTCACATGGCTGCCATGAAAACATAAAGTCTTTATTTCACTAGAGCTCTGATAACCCACTTAGACAGAAAAGGAAAGTGTATGGACACTGCAAGCAAGGTCAGGTGACATGGGATGACTACAGACATGCTGTTTGCTATTGCAGGGATAAAATCTGTGCAACCAAAGCTCAGTTAGAATTGAAGCTGCCCAGTACTGTGTGCAACAACAAAAAAGTCTTTTAAAACTACGTTAACAGCAAAAGAAGGTCCAGAGACGGCATTGGTTCATTAACTAATGAGGTTGTTCACCTCACAAATAGGGATGTAGACCAAGCAGAGACATTCAATGTTTCTTTTCCTTTGTGTTTTACACTGATGATGGGCCCTGGGCCCCTCAGAGCCCTTAGTTGGAGGACTGTGACTGTGGCAATGACAGACTCCCAGTCAACTCCAAACTTGTGGGGGATTTGCTGATCCATCTGGATGCATATAAGTTTATGGGGCCCAATGAGATTCATCCCAAGGTACTGAGAGAGCTGGCTGATGTCACTGTGAGGCCTTTCCCAACTGTTTTTCAAAGGTCTTGGAAATATCTGGAGAGGTTCATTTGACTGGAAGCTGGTAAATGTTATCCCAGTTTTCAAGAAGAGTAAGAAGTAAGACCCTGGTAATTACAGGCTTGTCAGTGCCTGGTAAAATTATGGAGAATATTATTTTAGGAGTTTGTTTGGGAAAAACATGTGAAAGACAACACGGTGTTTGTTCATAGCCAACACAGGTTCACATGGGAAAAATCCTGTCTAACTAACTTGATTTATTTTTGTGACCAGGTTACCCATCTAAAGGTAGACTTCCCTTGACCAAGGGAAGCCTTTTTGGATTTCAGCAAAGTTTCTTGATTCTTTTTTCTCACAATATCCTTATGGACAAAATATCTAGCATACAGCTAGACGAGTATATAATGCAATAAGTGAGCAATTGGCTGGCAGGTTGAGATCAAAGGATTATAGTAAATGGGATTATATTTGTGTTAGTGATATTCCCTAGGGCTCCATTTTGGTGACACTTCAGTGTTTTTGTAAATGAACAGGACACAGGACTCAAATGCATACTAAATGAGTTTGCATACCTCACTAAATTAGGAGGAGCTATTGATTCCCTTGTGGACAACTGGCCTTGCGGGGACATATTGAAAAATTGTAGGGGTGGGCAATCACCAACCACATGTAGTTTAACAAGAGCAAGTGCCATGTTCTGCACCTGGGATGTGGCAACCCTGGCTATAGGTACAGACTGAGTGGTGAGAGGCTGGAGAGCAGCCCCATGGAAAGGGGAGTTCTGTTCAACAGCAAGTTAAACATGAGCCAGCAGTGAGCCCTGGCAGACAGAAGGCCAGCCGTACATACCCTGGAGTGCATCAGGCACAGCACTGCCTGCTGGTTGAAGGAAAGGATTGTCCTGCTCTGCTCTGCACTGGTGCAGCCTCACCTCAAGCACTGAGTGCAGGTTTGGGCACCTCCACAGGAGGGCAACCAAGATGGTGAAGGGTCTGGAGGGCAAGATGCATGAGGAGTGGCTGAGGTCCCTTGGTTTGTTCAGCCCCGAGCAGAGCAGGCCGAGGGGAGGCCTCATGGTGGCCTGCAGCTCCCTCACGAGGGGAGTGGTGGGGCAGGCGCTGAGCTCTGCTCTCTGGGGACAGCGACAGGACCCGAGGGAATGGCATGGAGCTGGGACAGGGGAGAGTCAGGCTGGGTGATAGAGAGAAAAGTTCTGCACCAGTGGTTGAGCACTGGGACAGGCTCCATAGGGCAGTGGTTATGGCACTGAGCCTGCTGGAGTTCAAGAAGTGTTTGGAAAAAGCTCTCAGACACAAGGTCTTGTTTTTGGGTGGTCCTGTGTGGAGCCAGGAGTTGGACTTAGTGATCCTTGTAGTTCCCTTCCAACTCAGGATGTTCTATAGTTCTAATACTCTTTTTCAGATGTGCATGCACGAAGAAATTTGTAGGGGGGTGAATACTGGCAATATTTCTTGACACATTCTGTGAATTAGTCAAGGCATTCATTATGAGCTGGAACTATTCACTGTTTCATTGCTACTGTTCAGTACGGTTCACCAAGCTATTTGCATAAAATGGAGTTAATTGAGTAGTTATGACTTCTGAAGTTTAGTTTTTTGTTTGCTTGTTGTGCAGGTAACCTAAAACAGCAAAAGTCAAGCCTTTGTTTCAAGAAAGATAGTTACCATGTGTTTATCTCATTATGGTCTTGATAGAAAAGTTATCTGGTAGGATGTGGTTTTAGTTCCAAAAGACGGGACATACAGGTTGTTACATAGTATGAATGTTCTCTGTATTTATTTTATTTTAATTTTATTTTTAAAATGAAGATGTGTAATATCATAAGGTGTAAATCACCCATTACACTGTGCAAAAGAGATTATCATTCTTTATCTTGGAGCTCTCATGTTTTGTATGGTGCTGCAGTACTGAAGTAGTTTGCAGATAAAAACTTCAACAGAGAAAGACTGTGCTGTAAACCATCCAGCCTACCTATATGTTGAGGTGAATGCAAGATTATTCATGTAGTAAATCAGCTAACTGCCTTCAATTTGTTTGGTGACTTTGTTCATGGTAATGTGCAGTCCCTATTAATTTATCAACTACAAAATTTAATCAGACTTTTGAAATCTCTAAACACAACAAATGATTGAGAAAAAAAAAAAAGAGTGACAAAGAAATATTTCCATCTCTCTCTGTCAAAATATATAATATATATTTATAATATATTTATAGTATATGCATAGTTTTTTTTTCCTCCCCAAAATTATCTCAATTTATCAGCCATTATTTATATAATTTAATCTAGTCTTTGCTCTACCTGTGCAAATTTATGGGAAAACAAACTTCAAAGCTGCAATGTTCAGTAGGCTTGAAAACTTGTATGTTTAAAAAAATGTCCCCATCAAAACAATTTTTTTCTGAAAAGTTAGCTTCTGTAATTTGTTGATGGCTTTAGTATTTCTCTGTAATGCAGTAATTTGGATATACGATATGTAAGACAAAAATATTGTAAGCAGAGGCAAGGATCATAGAATCATAGAATACCCTGAGTTGGAAGGGACCCATAAGGATCATCAAGTCCAACTCCAAGAATCACAGATCCTATGCAATACTACTAGATTTAGCATTCATAAATTCTGTTTTCATAATATATGGTGCGCATACAGAAAAGAGATGACATGGTATAGACACATGAAAACTTTTTTTTTTTTTTTTTAGTAATATTTAGTAGTATTCCTATTTTTTTATTATTTATTTATTTATTTATTTTTCCTCAGAAATGACTGATAATTATATATGTGATAAAAGAGCAACTTAGCTTGCCTTTAAAATATGAAGAATAACTATTTGGGACCCCATGCAGCTGTGCTGCATGTTTTCTAAGTTTAGCTGAGTTGTGTTGAGACCAATTGGTTCAGAACTGGGATGTTATCTAAGTCTTGTGGCTCTGACCCATGTTAGTAAATCAGTCATTTTAAACACAGCCTTAGAAACACTGTGTACAGGGTAGGTGGGGGAAGAGTTATGATACAAATGTGATGTGATAAACCTTCTTTTTATTTAAAGAAATTCATTCTAATATCAACATCTCAAAGGACAAAAGAAGCTGGTTAAAAGTGCCTAGAAATATGTTCTTCACAAATAACTAAAAGGCATTGGTCAAAGGAGTGCCTCAGGCAACCACTCTGAAACACTTGAGATCAGCATTTCTCTGCAACAGATTGAAGTAGTGCTTTGTGAAAATCCTTTTTGAGTAAATATTCGTTAGTGTCAGCAGACAGAAAGCAGATACCCTGTTCAGATACAGAAAGCTAAGTAACAATACCATGCACAGACTTTAATCACAGAGACAAATGTTACTGACAAATAAAGGGCAGAAAAAGTTGTGCACATGATTTATGTTTAAGGCAACTTAGTAGGACAAGAAATCTCAGTGCTGTCAGTGGGAGATGGTGAGTGGTGTTCCATGGCAGTGAACTGAGTACATTCCTGGGTGGAGCTGCTCACTTTGCACATTCTCTAGAAAGCACTCAGGTAAATAACTCTTCTTCTTAGCTTAACCTGTTGAGACTAGGCTTGGTTTTCATAGTTAGATGTAAAGTATGAATCCTCAGGTTGAAAACCACTGACCAGGGGCAGTCTTTTCAAATGTGTTCACTAAACTCAGGAGCTCAGCTCAGTTCTTGGGAGCTAATGTAGCTGATGCCTAAAAGTGTACAGTGCTTACTATCTCTAAAACTAATTCCTGCTGTATCTCATGTTAAGCTTCTACAAAAATGAAGCATTCGGAATGAACACGCAAACCTGAAGTGTTGGCTTTGAGTATGTTTTTATGGACAGATGCAAAAACCTAACATGTATGCTCTGACTGCACTTAAGAGCTGCCTGGAACTGAACCAGCTTTGGCCCATATGGCTTCATTACCATTGCTCTAAGCCTGAGTTAATAAGCTGTGCTGAGCAAGCGCGTGCGTCTCTGCACCTGTCTTCAGAAGTACTTCAGAAGATGGAAAAAGGATGTGTCATTTGGGAAAGCTGAACACATCTTTTATGATACTTACAAATGCTTTCTTTTATATCTATCCTATTAGCTCTAGGTGATTTTCAACTTGATGAGTTTAAGTAGTAAATGGAGTTTGTGTAAGAGGAATTTACCCTGAAAAAGTCCATTTATTTATATTGTATTTATATTTCTTGGCTCATGTTGTATGAAATTAAATTCTTTTCAGTCCTGTCATACTCAAATTTATTTATTTATTTATTTATTTATTTTTAACAGTAAGGGGCTCATGGCCCCAAAATAATGTACTTACTTAAAGTAGTTTCCATTTGATAACTACCACAGTCAATAGGTAGAAAAAGATATTTTTACCAAGAATATTTTGCTTTGAATTAAACACTCAGCTCACGTAATAAGAGTGGAGTAGCTTGTTGTGTTTTCTGCAGCTGGTCATTCATTTAGTGATTCTTTGAAGTTAACAGGAGTTTTAACTCTTTGCAGTTGTCAAGATTAGACCCAACATACGTGGAAATACCTCAGTCTCAGGCAAAAGTTGTTTGAATTTGAAGTAAATTTGACGAGGTTCCTTTATAGCAATTAAATATTTTGTAAACATATGTTTCATTTGGAATGATGAACTTCAACAACCCCAAGTTGTGCTTTTTCAGTATTTGCCATTGAAGCCAGCACTCAGGAGTTTACACTGGAAGAATGTCACATTGCGGTTGAGCTGTCTTTTGTAATGCGTGCTGATATGCTTTGTAAAACGAATGCCATAAGCACACATTTTCTATTCTCCTTGCTGGGCCTCCTTCTTTATAAACTCAAATAAAATGTAGAGTACATCTGAATCATAGTTTTATACTACTTCATAACCTGCTATTCATGAGCAAAAAAAGTTGTCATGGAAACTTGAACTGGGAGATGCAAGACAATAATTTGATTCAAATCCTTTATTCAGTGAATATGTTCTCTTTCTATTAATTAATTGTGAAGGATTTGTGGTCTCCTTGTATTTGCCTGTTATTTGAAATAAGTTGCTAAGCAATTTCTATTAATATAATTTGTGAGCACCTCTTTGCACATATTTAATATATAACATTGAAAAGGCTTATTAATTTTGATTGAAAAGAGCAGCCATGTGATATAGTTTGTTGCTTTTCCTTGTACACAAGTTATGTTTCTCTTCACTTAGAAAACTTTCTTCTTTATTAGGTATGTGTTTTTGATGTGAATACTTTCATTTTTGGATATTCACTTAAAAGCCTTGTTCTGGGAGACATTGCTCATTAGTTACAGTATTTGTTAACTATAAGAAGACGAAATAAATTAATTTGTTACTTAATCATTCTGTAGTAAGATTTTTCCCCCCAAGTTAATTAACTAGGAAGCAGTTTAATTGATAATATATTACTTTAAGATTTCAAAGAAGATCTATTTAGTGAACTGCATTTCTGTCAAGAGGAGAACACTGTGAATTCTGGAAGATTAATTAAGTCAGGATTTTTTTGTTTGTTTGTTTTCCAGTAGTCTATTTAGGAATCATAATCAATTTTTGCAGTACATTTTGTTGATGAATATTTTTGTGAGCTGGGTGTAAAAGTTGTAGATGAATAATTGCATGTTCTAATAGCTGTTTTTATAAGGGCTGAGACTGAAATACAGCTAAGCATTTTACTGTGAATTAATCAAGTATGGACAATTCAACCTTCTTGATTGAACTATTTAGTTCAGTCCACACATTTTTTTAAAGCTTTATCAAAATCAGTATTTGAGCCTGGATAGACTTTGAGAAAAGATATAATATAAATGGCAGCCTTTTAGGTCCTTCCTGAAAACTATCATAGCAAACAGAATAAATCATCTTCCTTTTTTTATATCTTATGTTTGACATTAACTTAGCAGGCAAGTAGTTTATGCTTAGGAAAAGATGTGTAAAGCAAGTTAAAGAATACTGTCTTACACAAGGTTATCACTTAGAAGACTAGTAGCTACATAACTATATCATATCTATATATTTAAATAGACTGCACATAAAATATTCTGGGAAACTCTATTAAGTAACGAGTCTGATGCACACATGAAGAAAGAAATGAAAGCCTAGTTCTCCATTGTTTCTGATTTATTTGTAGAACTTATTTTTGTAAACAGGTGAATAACTTTAGGAATTATCTTGAAATAAATCATATTTTTATATGTAGGAGTGCCCAACATATCATAGGATATTCATGGAAAGAAATTACCACACTGACCAATATGTACAATTATCTGCTCAGAAGAGATGAAATGTTTCATGATGCACTACACCTTTCAAATTGTTAGCAAAAATCAGTCTCCATTTACCAGTGGCTGTTAGAATAAATCAGTGATTTAGAACAGCAGTAGGGACAACCACATTGTAATCGAAAAAGTTTAAATTCTAATGCTTGGTTAGTTTCTAATCTCATGTTATTTTGGAACTGTACCAATCATTGCTTTCTGAATACTTTCAGGGGCTGGATGCTCAAGGCTAGAAGAGCTTTTGAAATAACAGGACTTCCGTGTTATATGGTTTAAGGGTTTATGATCTTAGATTTGGGCATCTAGATTTACTCCTCTCATATGAGATTCTTTGAAGAAACATTACATTAAGCACATGTTGAATAATTCCTTAGGGAAGTGATACCATAGATTTTAATTCAACTGGGCTTTATATCAGCATAGTTTTGGGCCTATTTGGAGACTGAGTGCATATAGAGACAAATATTAAGTACTGGCAGCTCTGTGAGTAAGATGGGCACTTTGAAAGAAACCTCAACTGCATTAACAGGAATACAAAAAGCTGGTCCAACTAAGTGATTGTTCCTTTCTGTTTATTCACTTGTGGGGCCACATCTGGAGTACTGTATCCAATTTTGTGACCCCAGTACAGAAAGAAACTGCCAAACTCTGGAGAGGCCAGCAGAAGGGTTTCTAGGATTCCTGAGGCACATAACCTATTCCACAACTGACGGAGATGGGCTTGTTGTGATTAGTTTTCAGAAGACTAAGGAGGGATTTTGTTGCAGTCTTCAGCTGCAAAATGGGGTCTGTAGAGAAGATGAAACCATGATCCTCTCAGGGGTGTATGCTTGCAAGACAAAAGGCAATGGTGTCAACCTGATGCAAAAGAGGTTCTAAATGGATACAAGGGAAAAAATGTGTTAATCAGTTCAACTGTAAAACAGTGGCCGAGGTGCCCCAAAAAGATGTGCAGTGTTTATTGTGGGAGATTCTATGTCCTCAGGCCCTGAGCAGCGTAATCCAAATTGGAAGCCAGCCTTGCTTTGGGTAAGAGGCTGGACAAGATGATATCCAGGAACAACTTAAGTGATTCCACATGAGTGAGGAGAAATGTGAGCAAGGTAAAGAGGCAGACAAATCTGTAAGTACCCAGTGAAATTTCCTAAGCACTGCTTACTTTCTGTGGGCCTTGTATTTCCAAAATATTTTTTCATGTTGTATAAATGATAAAAAAAAGCTTTTTTTTTTTTTTTTTTTTTTTTTTTTTAATGGGTGGACCTTAATTCAATATATATATATAGAATATATATATATATATAGAATATATATATTTTATATATATATATATATATATATATATTAGGAAGAAAAGCTTTAAATTTTGAGATTTTAAATCATTTTTATAGGTAGTTAGGATGTTTTCAAGTGAAATTTCAAGTATATTGGTGCTACATTTTTGTGCCTTGTCATTTTTAGCATCTATTTCTTGCACTTCAGACCATTCATTGCAATTATCACAACATCTGAGTCCTGGAACATTAGCTATAAACAATTACACTTATTAGCTAGCTAGCTCTAAAAGTAGACTTTATTCTCTACCCTTATTAGTCAGCAACACCTGTAATGAACTTGAATTCCATATCCTCTTCTAAATGCACAAGCCATGAAATTACTGGGAAGAATATGATAGAAAAAGTCTGTTATGGAAAACAAAAACTGGGAAGTGTAAAGCTGCAGTTTTCCAAGCACCTTCCATAGTAATTACATTCTTAAGTCTGCCCTTCTGTAAAACAGGAAGAGGCTTTTTAGCACGTAGTTTTGCTGGCACTATTTTGCAGAAAAGCTTTTCTTCTGTAAGCATCCTGCTTCACTGAGCTCTAAACGTGGCCAATCCACTGTGGGTAGAGAAAAGAATAATGGATAGAGGGAAAGCAAAGGCTCATTTTGATAATGAGGATTATATTTATTTTTGAACAAAGATGTTTAGTTTGTTACAGTTCATACACAAGTCAGTAATGGATAGTTTAAAACGCTGAGAGAACTTTAAAGCTTTTTCTGTAAAGCTCTTTTAATTGTGTTTGAATTTTTTTTTTCCTTTTTCCTTTTAATTTGGATCCTGGCTTCATTTACAAAACAGACTCATGTGGAGTTCTATTGAAGAGGTAAAGCAGTTGGTCTTCTGGGTGGGCTATAAAACAAGGTCTCTCTTGTTCATTTTTTCCCTTGCCTTTCTTTTAGGAAAAGCTTCCATTGTCTCCATGTAATGATTAGATATTGGTTATAGTAACAGAGAGGAAAAAGTCAGATAACTGAAGCAAAGGTATCTTTGGAGTCAAGTTATGGAACACCATCTTCCTGAGAGATGGGAAAAGCAGAGGAAGAAAGTGGGAGACGGGTGTAATACCTGACTGAATGTGTTCCATGGGCAACTATGCTATTTCTTTTTTTCCACCTCCTTCAAGATCCAGACCCTACAATTACTTAACAATTAAATCATTCAGCAATTATTTAAATAACAAATTATTTAAAGCTTAATTAACTAGAATACACCCATCTGAAATGTGAACAAATGTAGAACAGCAGGGAATAGACCTACCCACACAATTTCTCCTTCTTCCAAAATGACATAACATTGCCTGCCTTTTGGTCCAAGAACCTAGAAAATGTTCTTTTTTTTTTTTTTTTTTTTTTTTTTAGGGTATTCCAGTGAGGAGGAGAGAATGAGAATAAAGCTGATTTAGTATACTTTGCTTTATTTATTTGCAATGACACCTTTACACCTTTTTTTTTTTTTTTTTTTTTTGTATTATAATTTTTTCACCAGTGGAATCTAATATTCTTATAATCATAACCTTTTAGTTTGGGACAAAGTCTGCCTTTCTGCCTTGTGGTGAGTCCCAAGAGAATATAAATCTCTTCTGTCTTAATCTCAGATAGCATCTCAGTCTTTTTCTATCTGAGCTGCCCAGCATCCATTTATTATATATTTATCCATTTAGAAGAAAAATATATCACATACCTTTTATTTAGAACAACTGGATCCCTTTGCCTTTGTTTGCGTAAAGAAAATGTGCTTAACATTTGCTACATCTTTCTTGAAAGGAAATGGTTGAACTTCCCAGTTTCAGCAAGATTTAACTCAGTCTCTAACAGTACGCATTGCAGTGCTATGAAAAAGCCCAGTTTGTTCTAGTCAAAAGATGTTCTGGAGCTTAGGGCCTAGAAGAAGACACCTGTCAGCATTCTATTTCTTCTATTTTTCAGGACTTCAGGTGGAGAAGCATCTTTGGCAGAAGCAGTAACATTACCCCATGAGAAGAGAGTGATTTTTCCAAAGAGACAGCTCTCATGCTATTCAGGTTGGAAATTGTGTTCTTAAATGTGTTCTACAATACAACACACAGTTAATTAAAGTCAAAGAATGCCAGTCCCATGCACTCTCAGGAAGTGACAGTGATTACAAAGGAAATCCATTGTCATTTTTTCCAGTTTGGATGAGGAAGCATCATTAAGACCACACCACAGCATAATAAGTTTAGAAAGAGTGGGGTGTGAGTGACAACAGAAGGGTCTAAACTCAAAACCTTTGTGCTAGGAGCAGAGACAGATGGGAAGGAACTGCCTTGGCCACTGAGGTAATATGATTTTCTTAATCAACATGGAATCTAGCAAAGGCCTTGTAAAACAAACTAAAGAAGCATAAAAATCATTTGTTACTGTGTTATAAGATATTTAAGTGGGAGTAGAGGTTAACCAGTGGCTGACCTTTTTGGACAATCAATGTGTCACAGTGGCTGGTACAGTGGGTTTAAGTCCCAAAGCTAAAGTTGTTCTGCCTCCAGTTGTTTCCTAGCTCCTTCTGGAAATCACCTTCTTTATGACAAGGAATGAGCAGTGAAGCCACTTGAGCCACTGCTGTTTCCAGCCCATTTCAGAGGTTATATAAAATTTGAGCCAAGTTAAGCTAGTATTCTGGTTTGTGAACAGGAATGGTGTGGCAGAGTTTTGCCTAGAGTTCTGATACCACAGTTACATGTTGGTGACCCCCAGAAAACTAGGGTAGAAACATAGCTACAACACTGCTGTAGCTCCCTAACAGCATCATTCTCTCTTTGTGAGTTGACACCATAAAATTGTGCCAAAACTGTTCATTCTGTGAGCTGAAAAGAATGGTATCAGATTTGGAGGTAGAGCAAAATCCCTGTCGAAGCAGCTGCTTTTGGTCTTAAAATCCTTCCCCACATCAGACAGAGTGTGGCTGAGTTGATAGAGCAGAATGAAGCAGGGCTGCAGTGGGATAATAGCTCCCAGCAACACTGAGTTGAGCTGTCAAAAAAACATGCAAATTCTATCAAATATTTGGAAGGTTGAAATTGATGCTTGCCAAGACATAACCTGTCAAGGAGCTTAAGACCTGGAGAACTCAAATGATTTGTTTTTTCAAACCTGCATAGTCACTAGGAAAGTTTGTGTGAATTACCCCAAAACTGGAAATAAACGACTTTTTCATTACCTTCACCTATATGGAAACTTTCTATATGATGAGAAATGTTCTTTGAAAATGCAGCACTGATAGAACTGGGATTAAAATTGTGGTTTAAATCAAATGGAAGGGAGAGAAGAGTGAAAAACAGTCTGTGGAGAAAGCAGATGGCTTCTGATGTGGTCTAGTTCAAACTTGTAGTTGCTTTACCTCTGTTCACAGTTTTAGCAATGGCCTTCAGGACGGATACCAATACAAAGGCTGATTTTTTTTCTCTCTCTCTTTGTGTGTGTGTGTGTATGTGTGTGTGTCTTAATCTTTTAAGCAATGGCTGAGACCTTTGGTAAACATAAACAAAAGTGTTTATGGTTTGTTCATGCATGTGGATGTAAGTACAGGAATTTAATTATTGTTTTTTACTGCACAGCTTTTGGTAACTGAGTGAAAATTGGCTAAAGCTACACCTGCTTGTTTTTTGTTTGTTTGCTATTACTTTAAAGATGATAGCAGTTCCAGTGATCTGATTTAACTCTATGTACAGTGATAACCCCACAGCAAATCCGCAGTATGTTTGCACCTGCAAACTAGATCCTGCAATGTTTTAAGGTGAGTCAAACATTAATAGCTATCTGAGCTCTTTTTCATATTCCCTTTTGATATTAACAGGGATAGATGCAGGGGTTTGCACCTGAATTTTCTGGTACGAGAAAGGTACAGTAAAACTGGTACACTAAGAGACTGTGCAGTACCCCAACTGCTGGCTCCCCCACATTCATGTGAAGTCATGCAAATGGTCTTGCTGTGATCTGCTGCTGCTGAAGGGGAACACACTGCCTTTCCTGCCACTACTGCTCTCGGTAGGTGACAGATAAGCTGGGAGTGACATATGCCATCTAACTTTGACAGTAACCAGCTGAGAGTGACATATGTCATCTAACTTTGACAGTAACCAGGAGTCAGAGTATTCAGCAGGGCACAGGCACGGCACAGTGTCTGTTCCTGTGGCTTAGAGAAGACCTGCCTTGAAGCCTGCAAGGTTGTTGACAGAGCAAGTTCAGCACTACCATCACTGAACTGTGTAGATACGTCCTATGCTTTCTGAATATATTGCACGCTTATTCTTTTATTCCTAGAGCTGTATGTAATGCAAAACCAAATCAATATGCTTAGCTCCTCCCAGAGCACAACAACATGGCATTGCTTAGATAAACTGATGTCTTGCACATACAGTGTGAAACAGGAAGGCTGGATAAAGGCCTGACCTGTATATGCATGAAAATGCCCCAGTGAAAGCAAAGTGCTCATCAACTCAGGCTTGATCATTTGTCTGTTGCAGCCCTTTTGTTGGTAACACAGCTCTGTATGTCTGCCAGATGTGCAGTGTCATCAACACCTTTGTCCCTTTAGTCCTTCTGATCATTAGAAAAGCCCCGTGAGGCCCCAGTCATGCTTAAGGTCCCACAGTACTCAGTGCTCTGTTAGTGGCTAGCAGTTAAGGGCCTCTGTCCTGAAGCATTGTGGAGTACAAACACGTGCCATGTCAAGCTTCATCAGCACAGCAGAACTGAAGAGATTCACGTGTCTGTGTGACAAGAGAAAACATTGACTGGCCACAGTCACTCTGCATTTTTTTTTTTTTCTTTTTCCTGCTCAGTTTTAACTTGTTTTATAGGTGCAACTGATTTCTCAAGCAGGATTGAATTTTCATGCCTGAAATGTTTTGTAATACATTCATACTGAAATAATATATCTTCTAACTAATGTTGTTATAAAAGACATTTAGGTATCTTAACAGAAATGTGTGAAGTTGCTTGCTTTATGGCACTGGTTTTCCCCACAATAAAATCCATCTGCACTTAAAAAGATAAGGCTTGGCTGAACACAGAAGTATTCCTCTTCGTAAATTCTTTCTCTCTTTCCAGGAATTAAGGGTTACTGTTTGCCCTGCCCCTTATCTTGTCTCCACGGCCTAGATAACTTGTTGGAATGTGAGAATTTAGTAAAAGCTAACTTTTTACCTCTGCTTCACTCAGTTTAAGACTGTTTCTATGGCAGCAAGAGATGAATTTTTTGAAGAAAGGTATTTTGTTCTAGAGTTTTTCTTGTAGATCTAATATTGTTGCCTTCAAGAAAAGAAAAACAAATAACTTTCTGAGCCTTTCTTTCCTATAAGCCTATCAATTTATGTGTGTTTGCTGTCTCACTGGATATTCACTTGTGCACAAGATAAGTCAGATCAGACAAGTCAAGCAATTTGTCCTTATATTCCCAAATTAAATGTTATATTTTGCTATATACCAGGCTTGTTTCATATCAGGACATATCTTTGAGCAGAAATCATATACATATGTATAAAAAAATGCAGAAATTTACTTTCTCTCAGATTTGTCAGGGGAGGGGAGGATGTCTTCCATGATCTCTGATGAGCTAGGTTCAGCAGCATCGAACACAGCAGCATGCAAGTCACAGTAATTTCCTTGTCACTACAGTTCTCCATGTTCTGTATGAGGCAATGTTGATCACAGAACAGAAAATGGATCCGCAGTCTGTTTCTTAAGTACAGCTCTGGAGTGAATAACGGGATTTTCTGCTCATGGCTTGTATCGGTTTGAGTAGCTGTAGTATTCGCAGCACTATCTATAACTCAGTGATAAAATCTGTAACACTACACCCATGAATGACTGCTGTTCAAATATCAGGGCCTCCTCAGACTGGGGCAGTGATGTCAATTAATACTTTTATACCCATCTGACAGATTCTGAAACTGAAGGAAGGAGTGAATAGCTCACCTAAAATCACACAAGTTAGAAGCTACCCACAAGCTTTTATACACAAAGAATACATAATATTATGCAATATATATAAAAAACTCATGGGTTGTTTCTAACTTGCTGTGTGATTCACAGCTGTATGAATCCCTCCTTCAGATTCTGAATATATAAATAATAAGACCATAAGTGTTTATATATATATATATAAATATAAACATATATATACACACATATATACATATACATATATGTATATATATGTACACATATGTATATATATATACATATATGTATATATATACACATATATATATATACACATATACATATATATAAACATATATATATATATATATATTTTTTTTTTTCCCCTCATTCTGCTCTCTTGTTCCTTTCTGGTTAGCAGTAGACACACACCTGGCAGCTGCCGAGTTCTGGGGGTTGCTTTCTTCAGCCCAGTCAATTAGGACATTTTGGGCAGTTTCCTAGGTGCATCTCCAAAAATGTTCTGAAAGTTGTACTTGAAACAGCTAGTGACTTTAGATTTGATCTGTGAATTGAGTAAAACTTTTTAAATCTGTAATCCAATCAAAAGCCAATGGTCCCTGGCAGTTTTGTGTAGCTAAGATTTTATTTTGGGATATATAACAATATAACAAGAAAGCCAATGAAATAAAACATCTAGCAAAATGATCTGGTGCTTTTTCTTCCTGCAGGAATTATACCAAAAAATGTAGTCAGATCAAAGGAGATTTAATTATTTAGGTTTAGATTTCATGTGGGACATATCCAAAGTAAAATATGAATGCAAGAATAAATTGCTTGCTCGAAACCAAAGGCTGCTGGAGTCAGGCATATACATTTATTTATCATGCAGTCAAATATTTACTTCTAACTTATTTATACACTTCTTCCCTTCTAGTGATATGGAAGCAGTTTTGTGGTCAGTGGGATCTGCTGGATGTCCTTTCCTAGTTCAAGTATTAGATATTGTAGGTGGGGCATGCGGTCCTGTGTGTAATCTACTCCATCTGTTACAAGACTGAAATGAACATTTGGTACGCATGCCTGCCAAATGAACTGCTGCGAGCTGCCAAAGTGTAACATGTTAAAAGGGAGAGAAGGTTGAATTTCCTGATTCTCTGATGTCTGAGAATGTGGCAATTGGAAAATTATTTCTAGTGCAGCATAGAGTGGAAGAATCCCAAATTATTTATGCTCCCTTCTCTCTGGTGTTTCCAGCTATCTTCCCACCTTACACCCATGTCCACAGTTGTGTCTCTCAGCAGTGAGTGGAGGTTTACTGACACCGGGCATTACTCAGTCCCTCCCTGAGGTGCACAATCAGGCATCCTGTTTTTCCCTTGGAATCTCCTTGCTTTCCATTTCAAAAATATCACTTCTCTGCTAGCATTCATGGCTGCCAGCAGCGCTGTGGTTTCTGTTGTTGTTTTTCAGTCAAGGAACCAATGACAAGATGCTGGGTACATTATGCATCCAGTTTGTGTTTCCTTAAAGCTACGGTGACTTGAAATAGTTATCCTGGGGGAGCTAGAGAGCCCATTAAGACAGGAATCATGCCTGCAGTGACAGAAGAATGCATGTATCTGCTTTTCCTCCATTTCCTTCTGCTTAATGTAAGAGTGGCTTTGAGGTAGGCTGGGGCAAGTGGCACTTGGACAACTGTGGGCTGCTGGTGTGTTGCTAAAGTGCGTTCCTTCGGCTCAGTGTGGAGCCCTGTTGTTGCTGCTGCTCGTGTTTTCTCTGTGGATGAGATAGTGCTTGGTTGGTGGAGGAGCGAGGGGATGGTGGTAGGCTTTGGGAAGATAGCTTGGCCTCAACTTGCTCCCGTTGCAGAAAAAGCAAAGTCAGTTGAAGTGCACAAAAGTGTCCCTCTTTCCCCCCAACAATCAGGAGGGGGCAGTGGAAGCCTGTCAGCTGCTGCATTGTCACTGCCTGCATAGACACTGTGTGGAACCGACAGCGTCAGCTAAAACTGAACACAGGTAGACTGACCCAAACACCCATATCACCATGGTTTGTGGAAGAGAGGTCTAAAACCTGAGTGACAACCTGAATCCACTCTGTTGGTGGAAATGCACCTAATGAATGTGTGTACAGTGCGAGGGACATTGGGAAATGTGAATATCTGGCGTTTGGAATACTTTGCTATTTGATTCCCTGAGGATCATGTGTGTGAACAGAGGACATATGGTAATGGATGTAGATGCAAAAGGACAAAACACACTGATGTCAGCAAAACAGAAACAAGAAGCAAGTGGGTGTACAATGAAATCTGCAGCAGCCAGATCATCTCTCTCTTTCCTGCTCTCCCCTCATCTTCCATGAATAAAAGATAAGACTGTCAAGGGTACTGTCTAGACTGTGTATTGAAGAAAATTCTGCAGAAACAATGGGACCACAAAACAGATTGAACGGAAACTTGAAGGTTTTAACAGGTTTTAAATTCTGGTTTCTCTTTTGGGAATGTTTGCTTTTGGGACATTCTGCTTGAATAGGTAATTCTTGGTTTTATTGAAAGGGTTGAGGTTTCCCTTTGCCTGTGCAAACAAAGCTGAAAGCTCTGATTTAGACAGAGCTATTGTGTACCTTAATTTGATTGAACAAACACAATCAGTTATAATGAAAACAAAGTATTTCTATTCTGAACTGCAGGCGGGTGTTGCACTTCTCAGGGATGGATTACAAGGTTGACAGGATCTGCCCTAGCACAGTTTGATATTTTCTTGCTCTTTACTGCTTCTCATAGGGATTCTTGTTGAAAAAATATGTATTACAAAACAGAGGAACTAATGATGCATAAAATATAATAACAGAGCAGAATGGTGTCTGACCCAGAACTCCTTCTAAATGAGCAATGGGGTCATATCTTTGTACAAATTAAATTGTAGGTACCTGTTCTCTCCCTGACACTCAGTCTTCTGCTTGGCTGCTTGTACAGTTTCCTCTGGGTCCTGTCTTCTGATTGCTTCAGAAAGGAAAACACACCATGCAAAAAGCACTTAGGTGCTGTATTCCACCAATTCCTGGCTGCTTAGAAAGCTGTGCAGTGACCATTGAAACTGTGTGTAATTTATGGTCAATGGTAATGCTGATTTACCTCAGGCTGGGAACTCGTATGGCTCCAAGGGTAAGGGGTACCCTTCTAACTCAGGTCCTGTGACACGTAGAAAATGCCTAAACCCAAAGATCTAGAGATAACAGTAACCAAGTGAGTATGTAGGTATTAATCTTCAGTATCGAGCAATGAGTCCAACTTTTATGCCTGAGCCAAGAAATTAAGGTTGTGATGTTATTAGCACTTCTTCTTATCATAGCTTGGTGCACGTGTGAAAGAAAGAGGATGACACATACAGCTGTCTTGCATAAGGACCCAACAGCAAATATGACAGCTAAATCAAAGGAGGAATTTTACCAGATCATAAAACGTGGTGTTACTCACATAAGTTCAGACACTAGCTGAAGGCATGTTTACTTTCATAAAACCAAACAAAGTAAGAACTTGCCTAATCCAAAAGTTATAGCAAAAGCCAGCAACACAAACTTGCAGGAACAGTGTGAGAGTTTGTCTACATTTCAGATTGTACAAGTATTTTCAGTTCAAGCACAAGCATCACTTCCCTTATTCCATAGTCTCAACTCTTACAAGGTTTTCTTAGGACTCCAAGGGGATTCAGTGGGAGCTAACCATCTGGACAGGTTCCTGGACCTAGAAGCCAAATTTTGCACATTGAAGTAACTGCAATTGCCTCAGCAGCCATGTGGTGTGAAACAGACCTTTCAGAATATACCATCTCGGGACAAGAATGATTACTACTGCAGCAAGCAGTGGTGCAGTATTCTGCAGCACATCACAAAAAGGGGGGAAAAAAGACTTTAAAGTGAAGAGGGTCCACTTTAAGCTGAAATAAATTATTTTAGAGATTACCTATCTAGACTGACAGCGTGGTTAAACAAGATGGAAGAAAAGAAGAGACAACATTTCAAATGGACAGATTTCTTCAGTTGCATCCCCCCCCAAAAAATGAAGCCATACACAGGCTCCTTTGCAGCTAACTACTATAAGTAAGCAGATCTCTCATTTGTCTCGGTGGAGTGTGTGTGCTGAGGTGTTCAGTGGTTTCTTGAGTTCAGAAGGCATTGACAAGTAAAGAACCCAAGGTCATGGCCACTGCAAGGCAGTAGTTTGAGCTTTAAAGCACTGAGTAATCTTAGGAGAGCTAATTGCAGAAAGAGAAAGGGAAATGAGTGAAAGAAAGCTAGTGTCATTGTGGATGCAAACACTTTCATGAACACCTTGGTGTGGAAATCCCTGGAGACAGCAGCAGATCTTAAACCACTGGGAGCCACTGACTGGCTGAGAGGAAGGCTCACCCAGTCAGCACTTGTTGTTCAATACAGTTAGCTTCCTGCAGCTCACTCCCTTTCCCCCAGGACGATGAGCTCACAGCACATACTCTTGCCCCTGGCTGCATGCCGTGTGTTGAAGTGGATTTGAAATGTGATCTGCATTAGCAAAAAACTCGTGTTATACCGAGGCAACCTTAGTGTATTGCTTTTGCTTGAGTGCCCCTCACATAATTATGATTTAATTGTGTTACAGTCATTCAGGCTAACCTATAGCAGCATTACCTCATCCTTCTCTGTGGGCAGATTTTACTCAAACTGTTTAGTAAATGTCTCACCAACAGGCCAAGGTAGGAGCCTTCTTGTGTTTGTTTACAAATCTTATATTCCTGCCTGACAGTGTAACAGTACACATGGTTCTCAGAAGGTCACACCAGCCTTTTTGCCCTGTACTTTGTGTAATTCTACCTGCTTCCACCTCAAGCAACATTGATGCATACATATTTCCGTTACAGCCAACTACTTCAGAATGTCCCAAATCAGCATTTTTTTCCTTCCCTGGGGGTGAATACCTTTTTTGTTCACTGAATGGTTTTGCAGGTACTGTAGGTAAAATGCAGACTAAAAGAGCAAAACAAACAAACAAACAAACAAAAAAAAAAACACAATGAAAAGTGAGAAAAGTTCAGAGTGAGTTCAGTCGTTGCTTAACAGAACTCTTTGCACTGTGTGAAAAGCTGCACGTGTGATCTTCCTGGGTGCCAGGGTGTGAGCTGTTCTGATGCTTCAGTGGCCTGCAAACAAGAACACGGTCTTATTCCTGTGTCAAAGCTTTGCCTGCAACAAGGATTCTAGAGTGTCTCAGGGGAACAGACACACATCAAAACACGTTTTAAGAGCAGCAATGCTTCCAAGCACCACCAGTTTTGAGATAAGCAATAATCACTGCTTACTACGTGTATAAGAGGGATAGAGACAGATCTTATTTGTGGCCATAATTAGAGTTGTACAGGTACACAAATATGCCTGCAAATGTTGACTCTCCACAAGGAAAGCTGTTGGCAAGGGTGGGATTGTTGAAAGTAGGCGATGAGATGCACTGTGTGCACAGACTGCTGCTGCAAACTTTGTGGAGTATGCCTCAGCGTGCTGAGAGATGCTTAAAATGCCTTCTGATCAATATTACAGTGGTAATGGAGAGGTACATTTGGCCACATCTTTAAACGTGTATGAAATAAACTTCTGTATAGCCAGTGAGAACAAATGAGTAATGCAAATGTAGATTAGAGACTTTGAATACTGCTTTGTTGAAGCAATAGCCTGTGACAATCCAGGCTGCATCAGCAAAACCACAAATGGCAAGGTAAAAACCACTGATTTTATATTTGCTGCAGTGGTAAGTAATAGGAGGAATCTTCCTATATTCTCTTCACAACATTAATTTATATCCTAGAGTGAATTTTGTCCTCTGCTGTTCTGATAACCTAAGCAGTGATCCCCAAGCAAGGTCATCTTACACAATTATGGTTTTACCATGAGCAATATGATTCAAGGACAACTGGTGTACGCCATCATACCATCTCCTGCTCAACTCCCAGCACAAAGGTGAACCGCAAAACAGAAAAAAAAAAATATAGACCAGGAAGTGATACAATGTTATTTGCTATGGCTCAGTAAGGGGTTAAGAATTTTGCAGATGTTATTGCAAAATTAGAGAAGATTGTCTCTCAATAATGCTTGATAGATTTTGATGACTGGGAGAAATGCCTCCAAAATGGAGGAAAGCAAATATCACTCATATCTTCAAGAGGGACAAGAAGGAGTACCCAAGGATACTGATCATTGTCTCTTTGATCCCTGTAAAAGTGGTGGAACAGCTAATCCTGGAAACCATTGCCATGTGCATGACCAGCAGAAGAATCATCACAAGTAGTCAGTATGTATTCATGAAGGGGAAGTCATGCTTGGCCAAGTTGATAAACTTCTATGATGAAATGACCAGCCTGGTAGAAGAGGGTAGGGCAGTGGATATTGTCTGCTTGAAACTCAGTAAGGCCTTTGACACATTTCCCCACAAAATTCTCATAGAAAAGATGTTGGCTGGATGAGCAATGAGTGAGGTGGGTCAAAAACTGGCCTAATGGCTGGGTCCTGAGGTGATCAGCAGCACAAAATCTAGTCAGAGGCCAGTAACTAGTGGTGCATTCCAGTGGTTCAGTACTGGATCCAGTCCTGTTTCACATCTTCTTTAATGAACTGGATGATGGGGCAGTGTGCCCTCAGCATGCTTGCAGATGAAACAAAACTGGGGGGTAGTGGTGGATACACCAGAATATTGTGCTGCCATCCAGAGGGACCTCAAAAGGCTGGGTCAATAACAACCTCCTCTTCCCGGGGAGGAATGTTCCCAGGCACCAGGACATGCTGAGGCCACCCAGTTGGAAAGCAGTTTGTCAGAAAAGGCCCTGGGGGTCCTGGTGGGCACCAAGTTGAACATCAGACAGAACTCTGCCCTTGCCACTAACAGTGTCCAGGGCTGCATTAGGCAAAGCATTGCCAGCAGGCTGAGGGAGGTGATCCATACCCAGTACTCCAGGTGTGGAGTACTCCAGGCCCACCAGCACAGAAGAGACAAGGACATGCTAGAGACAGTTCTGCAAGAGGCTAACAAGATCATGAAGAGACACAAGCAACTGTCCTATGAGGAATGGCTGAGGTGAAGGGGGGAATATCCAAATACTTTTTTTTTTTTTTTAATCATTTTTCCCCCCCATTTTTCTTATTTTTTTTTTTTTCCCTCAAATTCATTGTATCTCTTCATACATTATAAAATGTATCTGGAGAAAAAACACTCTTTGTCCTCAATCAATTAACATTTAATGGGGAAAAATAAGATACTATTTTTTTTTTTCTAATTCATTAAAAACTAATCAGAAGTAGTCCTTAGTTTTTGTTTCAAGGCCTCAGGAGATGAGCAGAGAATGTGCTACTATGAAGGGGACTTAAACTTACTTTTATTTATTTATTTATTTATTTTTAAGTTTAACTAGAAAAGAGGCTTCCACCAGTCTCAGTGAGACAAACGTTGCCTTCTTGATAGTGAGGACAAATTTTCAGAAGTCAGTTAACATTTTAACATATCAGCCTAAGTGTCTGTAATAAGCCAAGTGCTTTGCTTTGAGTTTCAGGAGCACACAAGACACTTGTTCAATAAATGCAATAAGCCTGAATCTTTGATCTCAGGAGATGTTGCATACAGCCACCAACTGATTTTTCTTCTTGTGTTGGCTTTTAAATTTATTACCTTCTTGTTTCAGAATCCCCAGTCCTTTATTTCTGTTCTCCCCATCACTGTTTTTGTTACTTAACTTGCTACTAGAAAGGTAGTCATAGCAAGAGAATGAATAACCAAGGACTATCCACAGTTAAGCTTGTCTTTTAATTTCTTATTAGTATTAGATAAAATAGCAATATATTTGCAAACTGTAGTGGAACTGAATCTTATTATTTGATTTATTCTTTGTCATTTGACAGTACATGTAAGACCCAAGCAGTGCTGAAACCTAAGCAAACAGGAGAGCAAATACAACCAGAGCATGTCAGGAACATCCTTCAGGATTTAAAAATCAAATTAAACCTAGTCACATCAAGTATGTCCAAGTGGAAAAAGGACATAGATATAGGAAAAGGAAAGAGGGGAAGTCTTAATAGAAGGAATGTTTTAACAGATATTTGAGAGATGCACAACACTAGAGATTTTGTAGTTGGAGCAGCCAGATCTGAGAAGGCCATTACTTGTAGACCATGCTTAAGATCATCTAGATGCAGGCAGAAGTGATGTGATCAGGAACAAAGAAACCTGTTGCTCCAGCTACTTTTATGTAGGAATGGGATCAGGGAGGAGAGCCAAATATAAAATAACATGTTTGCATTAACTGCGAGGATCTAGGGTGTAGAAAGTCATCTTGATGCTGTAGATGGCAATGATGACTTCTCATGATACTTCTTTAGGAACAAGAATGAGGAGCCAAAGTGGCACAAGTACGGTGAGACAGTGCAGAAGTGATGCCAAACAGGCTCTGAATCACTTGGGAAAGAATCAGTAGCGCAGAGGGGTAATCATTGAAAACAGGTGGTAAACAGTCTGCCAGTAGGAAGCCTGGGCAAGTAGCTTGTGAGTGAGTCACTGAGGTGCAGAGTGTCTGGTTAGTGAGCAAGACAGAGCAGAGAAGCAGCCAGACTGCCTTGGCTGTGGTTGTACAGCTGTACAGTTGTTGTACAGCTGCCTCTGGGAATCTGTCAAATAGGGGGTTACCAGGAAGCCTCTTATCAGTTCTTCCATGAATAGGACAGAGTTTTGCTGTATGAAAATACTTTTTAGGGAGTTGGCTAAATTGATTTGATTTTGATGTTAGGAGTGATTGATAAATGGACCCAGACAGGACCAGAATCCTATCCTTTCTGATGTGGGGAAAATCAAGGGAGGAGAAAAAAAGAATTGTCTTTTAAGCTATTTTGGATTCCCTGGTGTTGGAAACTCCTGATGTGTAAGATGGTTATGTAGGTAGTAGAGGCTACTTTAAGGCTAATCTGCTCTCCCAGATCACTAGAAGCTATCTGTCTTCAGCTGTGCTCTCTTGCTGCCCTTTGCCAGGTCTCCCTGTTGGAAATGAAGAGCCAAAGTGGGTACAAAATACTAAGATTCTCTGGGAAGTAGTAGTCTTTATCTTCTTGCTTAGAGAAGCTTTGTTAGTATTTTGCTTGTGTAGAAATCCCACAGGTCTGGTCTCAAAGAGGGCTTAGCTTTCAGTACTATGTGAGATGAGCTTACTTACACTGAACAGTTCCACTGAACCAGTTCCAAACAAAATTTGACTGAAGCAATGGTTATTTAGACATAAGCCCAATTTTAATTTAAACTGCAAGCTAGTTTCACCTACTTATCAGTGCAAAACATCAAATTAGTGATTCATTTACCTTCATCACGATGTTTATGGAAACTTGATTGGAAAGGGTGGCTGCAAAATGCAAATATTAATTTTGAAATCTCATAACGTAAACCTAATATACTTCTGAATTATTCAATGGGACACTGAAATATTGGTAGATGGTATTTAAATTATTAACACCATAGCTTTCCATCTCATAGGCAAGACAGTTTTTACAGGAGCCTTAATGTGACCAGACTGATTGCATTTGTTAAGAATTCCAATCAGTACACTATAGTACACCATGTACTGCAAGTAACAACAGCAAAGAAAACGTAGTATATAGAGGTGTTATTCCATGATTTTTGCAGAATATCCTGTTTCCTGGGTTAATTTATTATTACTATATTTAATAAGTGATCATGTAATATTTTTTTTCTGTGATTTTTTCTTTGTTTCATTTTGTTAGGGGTTATTGGCTAAAGAGTTTTACTTACACAGAACCATAATTGATCATGGTGCTTTACAGATAAACATGCCAGGTCCTGTGCTTAAGGATGTGTCATTCATCCAAAACAGATAGAAGTAATGTTTTGTGTTTTAAAATCCACACATCCATCTGCCTGCCTCTGTTTAGTTATTTGATTTACCACACACATTTTTAATGCTTGTGTGACTGTATTATCTGGACAGCCTACAGATGGATGACATTCTCCATTTCTCTGTCATGTTAGACCCAAAATAGGTAAGGGCCTGTAATTGTAGTGATGGCATGTGCTGGACAACAAGCTAGGCTGATTACACTGTGCAGAGGTGGATACTTTGTCCTTCTTGTCACAGGAAATGCTAGTTCTGGAAGAAAATGTCCTGCCTCACCTACCAGGCAATTCTACCAAGAGTACTCAGAATCTGGATCAATATTTACTATCAGGATGGGCTGCAAGGTTATGTCATCGCTTGGGTTATTTTTTTCTTAAATAGGCCCTGAGTCCCACACAACTGACTGGTGTGAACTCCAGACTGGTATTGTAACATGTTTTGTCAGCCCATGAACAGGTGGGGCACGGCTGCAATACAGCACTAGTGGCATCAGCCATCAGCTGGCCATGGAAAGATACCAGATCTGCCGCATCAGAATGCACTCCAGGAAAATAAAGTGGTTTGACTTCACCTGCTTGAAATTAAGGCTTCAAATGCAGTTGAAGTCATCCGTAACAGAAAATCTTCAGAATCTGAGGTAATTTGGATTAATCTGGTAACTGGGTAATCTGAAGAAAAATGAGTTCCAGCCACCTTCCCAATGAGACGTGTTTCACACTGTAAGGTCTACCTCTAGTGCTTTGTCAGCTGCCTGCTTGGAAATGATAGATATGAGAACAAAAGTAACGGATCTATTTCTGAAAATGCTTCTTGGTCCAAGTATTCCCTCTGAGTTCATTTCTCTGAGGATTTTCTGGGCAGCCATGTGTAGACCTAGAAGCTGAGATGCTTTTCTCCTTTAGAGATTGTCTTTCCAGCTTGAGAGCCAAGTACATTTGAGAGGGGATATCTGAGCAACCTCTGTGGCTTTTCTTCTGGCTCTGAGCAGTGCACTGACATTAACTGTTGATAGTAAGGAATTTGAAAAAAGAATTTGAAAATTGCGATCTGTGCTCATTCACTGTGCCTTTAAGAAAATCAAACATATTGTGCCAAGTAGGATGGCGCATAAATAAATAAATAACTCATAGCAGCTGTGAACCCAGTGCTTGCCAGAACTGTATATAGCAGTTCCCAGAGACCATTGGGAAGTTGTGGAGGAAAAACAGTTTTAAAATAACATTTTTTAAGTACAATTTTTAAGGCAACTAATAATTTAGAGTGTAACTGCATCTGTGGATTTGTTTAAGTAGAATAAATATGGAATGAATGGAATATTGACATCAAGCAAATATTTAAAAGGATTGATCAGAAATATACTCTTCCTCTACTCTATCCATCTTATGAGGACAACAGATTTGGGGAAGTGATTCAGACATCATCTTGCATCTTGAAATTTGATAGAAATTCATTTCCACCCCATTCCTGATTTACAACCTGGAGGATTGTGAGTCAAAGTGTTGTGAGCCTTGCTGAAGCAAGAAAAGATGTTGAGTTCTGAGTATTAGGTTCTTGATCTTTTCAGTAAAGTGAAAAGTGTGCAATGCTAAGTACACTAAATTCCCATTGCAATAACCAGTTTAGGACCATGTTTTTTCCTTCTATTTATTTTTTCAACAACACTCATTGCTTAGCTTTCCCCAGTTGTGATACTAATGACTGGACTTCCAAGAACTTTATGCTTGATATACATGGCTTTTTTTTTCTGACCCCACTTTTGAAAGCTAAGAAGTTTTGAAAACCTGTCCCTTGCTCAAATTCTTAAACTTCTCTCATAATTATACGTGAAATTATAATACAGATATGGATCTCCTGAAAACAAACAAACAAACAATGAAAAGTTGAAGAACACTTGCCCTGTCCTCCCAGTCTAGCCTTGTCCACATGGCATAGACTCCAGTTGAACCATAAACTTAAGGAAGGTTTGCTAACAGTTCACACTGCACAATTTAAATGCAGAATACTTTTGTTTATTGGAAGAGTCACAAAGAATACTGCTTTGTTCTCTCCCTACATGGATGCAGCGCTTGGCTTGAATCACTCTATTGCTACATCAGAAATATTCATATAAATCGTAGTTGTGGAATTGCCTACTGCTATATGGCTTATCCTATCTCCTTCATTTGGGTGATAGTGGCAGAGACTTCCACGATAACTACAGGTTTTGAAATGCACCAGCACTTTGAATTTGATGAAACATGTACCACATCTGTTCAGAATTTTGTACAATAGCAAATGTAGGACCAACAGTTAACTTCCAGCCATATTAGAAAACAACTCATGTTCTCCTTGCTGTCCATTTTTAGTTGCTGTGGTTGCCCTGTAGTTTAAACTGAGTTTAATACCTCTTTTCAATAAATGTTTACATTTCTTTGTTGCAAGAAAGAATAGTAATGTTCTGTTGAAAAAGATTATATGACTTTTTCTGCATCAATGGATGATCAGCTTCAAGATTCTGGTGAAGTCTCCTCTAGGGCAGAGCTAGAAACTGAAAGCTCAAACGTTAATAGCTGGCCTGAATGGAAAAACTTGGGCTGGGTATTGCTGGATATTGGAAAAACAGAACTGGATAGATAACACCAGCAGATCATTCATTTTTCATCCACCCAGTGGAAAATGATGAAAGAGAAATTGATTTTAAATTATATTGAACATTGAATAAAAAAAACAAACATGGTTATAACAAGAAGAGAATTTAT
Organism: Anas acuta; assembly: GCF_963932015.1. Taxonomy (NCBI): domain Eukaryota; kingdom Metazoa; phylum Chordata; class Aves; order Anseriformes; family Anatidae; genus Anas; species Anas acuta. Next base: position 56,041,176 of record NC_089017.1, on the reverse strand, counting down.
TTTTTCTGAGTGAGTCTGAGTTGTGGGCTCAAATTTTGGGTGCCCAACCTCAGATACTGCTGAAGATATTTTATTTTAGAGATTAAGGTTTTCTTAATACATTTAAACTTGATGCACTGAAAATGTAGTCAAAATGGAAAATTTGTGCTACTTTATTTAGTGGACCAGTACACCAGATGCTTGTGAAGTGACAAAACATTAGAAGAATCTGGATACATTTAATTGAAGAGAAAAACGTTTCAAAATTAATGTACTAATTTACCTGTATGAAATTTGAAATCCACTGGATACATATACATTAAAATGCAAATGTGATAAAGGATGTTTCTGAACCTAAAAAAGAAAATCCTGCTGTAAACAGACAGATCTCATAGTTTAAGAAATCAATGACCATGTAGGGGATCTCAGGTTGGTTCTTAAGGATACAAGAGTTCCTGGAAAGCACTGATAGTAACAGGTTGAGTGACCTAATGTTTTGTGATTTTTTTGGGAGCTTATGAATTAAGGGAATAAATAAATAGTTAAATAAAATTGATTCACTGGATCAAATTATATTATGAGTAATGATTACACAATTCCTGATTATAATTACACAGTTCCTCAGTTTAGGCGATATGAAAAAGAACTGACATGTAATTTCTGATTTAACAGCCCTGTTTTTAGTATGAGTGAAGGCTTGAGGTCTGAATTCATTTTTATATTAATCATGAGAAAAGCTCATGGGCTTTTCATCACCACTATAGAACATTATTTATTCAGTACTTGGTTATGTGAACTAATCATTTCTTAGTGACTAATTGATGATTCCTGTCATATTCAAAATGCTGATCAGTTTGTTCATTGTTCCCATGAAATTTGAATAGCTCCATGTGCAGGCTGTATGATGATATTGCATGTTACGTGACACAGATTTGGATTAGCTTGCAAATTTGTCTGAGATGGCTTCAAGACTCAGTTAGCAAAATCACTCCATAAATGTGTATGTCACAGTAGCCTTTAGTATACACCCCATCATTATTTGTTTTGTATATGTCACATACCTAACTGAGAGATGATTTAAAATTTCTTGAATAACAATTTCATTTTGTACATCAGTCACAAATACACTTTTGTACATCAGTCACTTCAGTTATCATTATTAACATGTGCAAGAGATCTTTTACATAGAAAAAAATGCAATTAATGTAAGTAAAAAAACTGTAAAGGTATTTTGAAAAAATCTCTACATAATAACATTTCAGTTCTTACCAGCCTTGAAGCAGGAGTTGATTGTACCACTAGATGTATGGGACTCTTTTTTTCTGTTGCTCTTTGTTCCAGTGTCTTTGAGATAGTTTTCTGTTTTCATAGTTTATTGTGGGTACTATTGTTGTTGTACTGGTATGAAAGCAAGATGTGAGTCTCAGAGCTCCAGTCCCACTTTTGGAAAAAAAGTTTTTTGATTTCTTTCAGAATTTAATATTGAAAGACCAAATTCTGGCCAGTTCTTAAAGCTTCAGTGCATCTTTTACCTCTTCTGACATCAACAAAAATAATTTAGGATATTGTAAAAGAGTGTTATAAACCACTGATTTTTGGAGCTGTGTATCCTACTCTGGGCAACTGGCACCAAAGTATGCCAGTAGATACCTAGTGAGTATAACTTAATTAGATAAGCATGACATTATCAGTTTTCTCTTGGCTGACTATAGTCTTGAACACATTCATAGTTATTGCTCTTGTGTTTGGCATGGATCTTGATGCTGCTGGAGTGCAGTGGGTGTGATTGGGGTATGCTTGCTAAGCTTAGCACCTTGGGACTGACATAGGGAGAATCCAAAGGCCTTGGTTAACCCTTGGAGGGAGCCAGGCACAGAGTACAGCAGTGACAGATGCTGAGCTAAACCAGAATCGCAGAACTCACAGAATCACAGAACTATAGGGGTTGGAAGGGACCTCGAAAGATCATCGGGTCCAATTCCCCTGCCAAAGCAGATTCCTCAGAGCAGGCTGCCCAGGGAGGCACCCAGGCAGGCCTTGAATATCTCCAGAGAAGGAGACTCCACAACCTCCCTAGGCAGCCTGTTCCAATGCTCCATCACCCTCACCGTGAAGAAAGTGTCACCCTCACCATTTAGAAGCATCCTTTAAACTACTTGCCTCAAGATTTACCTAGCAGTAAGTTTAGGCATAGGTCATGAGGCTTGAATACTTTGACTGAAGTTCTACTTATGTCTTACTTCAGAGATCTAAATACTTTTAAGAGTCTGAGTCACAGGCTTAAAGCTGTAACACCAAGGCTGTGAGCAGACTGCTGCATGCATCTTCATGGGAACAAGGGGCTATGATGACAGCCATTGTCAGGGTCATGGTGTTAGACTACTAGATGACAGTCTCTGATGAGAAAAATAAAATACTGGCTTCATGCAAGATCCACGTGAATCCTGTTCTGTGAACTAAAATGATGCACACGTCTGGGGTAGATCCTCCTCTTCTCTTGTCTCTGCCCATGAAGATTAATTTCACCCACAAGGAGTGGGAGCTCACGAGGACTGATATACTGAGCATTGGCATTACTCGTTTTGTAATGTGAGTTAAGACCACCATCTCTCCTGTGTTAAACAAGGAAAGAGTCTGTCTATTTCTAGTGAACGTGAGGATGAATCAAATGCTATGAGTAAAATAATCAAAGAAAAGGCAAGAATTTTATACATCTAAAACAAGGAATTAAAAGAAATTAGTCAGAGGTTTCTGATCCAGCCTGTATTCTGATGTTCTTTTTTTTTTGTTGTTGTTTAGGTGGTGACATTTACTCACAAGTTTACACAAATGGAAACATGGCATTCATGAGTCACTGGTCTTAAAGTGGTATCAGGAATAAGAACCTATGTTTCTTGACTCTTACCTTCAGGTAAGAAAACAGACTATCCAAGTCAAACCATTTGTCTTGTGTTCAAATAATTGCTAATGGGGAAGATAATAATGCAGAATCTAATTATACAAAAACGTTGGAGGACATATATAGGGAAACATAGATTATAGATCATCTACTATTTTGGAATTGCTGAATTTGGACCTAGCCAATGGGCTGCAGATCAAGCTAGAGCATGTGCCTTATTTTGGAAAAGACACATGATGGAATGACACAGGAAGAGGAGGAAAAACTCCAATATCCAAATGTTGCACAGTCTGTAAAAGATGGGATGTTCACAAGGTTCTTTTGAGGTGGTTAGAAAGAAATGGACTCCTTTATCCACTCTCTCTTATGCCCATGACATATGTGTTTTCTGTCTGTGGTCCTGTAAACAATAGCTAATTTTTTTTTTTTTTTTTTTTTTAATGGTGATTGCCCCGTTTGGAAGATGCACTAGTTTGGTCCATTGTTCTGAATTAGTTTATATTGTGGGTAGAAGGAGCCAAAGTGGAAAGAATGGGTGAATCTTTCTTGCTCTTTGACACTTTGCTCATTGGAATTGCAGTCACTTACATCTTGAATCCTATGGCTTCATCTATGTCATTCGTTGTGAGTGGACTCCGAAAAGACTGTGATCGACTAGGATCAGCTTCTTTTCCCAATGACTGCTGCACAGGCTTTATACAGGCCACCCATGGGCAGCCTATTTGATTTAAGGTGCATATGAAGATCCATTAGCTCACCAAGCTATTGGACATACTGGGCACGTGGTATGCTTCATAGAGGGACCTCTGACTGCACCTGGGGCTCTACTTTCTCTCTCTGCATTTGGTACAGAACCTTGATTTGGGGCATCGTTTACAAGTTCAAGACAAATGTATCCTTTGTGCCTGTATATGCAAGGGAAAGACTTTTGCCACAGATCAGCAGAGGTCTGCTTTTTGCACAGCTGTATTTTATATAAATGTATAAATATAGGAAGGATTTCACTGCAAAGTAGCACATTCTTTGTGAAGGATACTTAAAATCCTGTAGAGGTTTTTTCTGTTCTGTAAGTAACACAGTGGAAGAAAATGGAATCTAGGATGAAAAACCCAGGCAAGCACAATTGCATGAGATGATCTACAGCTCTTCTGTAGTATGGAAACATATTATTTATACTTCCTTTTTGTTTTTCTCCTTTTTTTGTTACAGTATTCTTAACTGACTCTATCTTGGCCCAGGACCAGAGTTTCTAGTACATCCAGAATTACATATTTGTGGAACTTAAGTACTGAAGATGTACAATTTGTTCTTTAAAATTTGGATCCTCTTGTAATCTTCACTTGTAAACCCAGATAAATAAAAGAACATGCCTGGCTAAAATGTACAACCCTTGCAGTCCTGTCTAATTGCTTCCTCATTGTAGGCCTATTTCGACTCTTCTCCTCCATTTATTTATTTATTTATTTATTTTTCAAAACCGTGAAGACATTTCTATCTGTTTTTTTGTATGCCAGATTGTTGAAGGCAAATGCTAGATAAACTTGATCACCATTTTGGGGCTACTTTAGGTATTCAGCCTTCTGCATGATGCTAATCCAAAGACTTGGCCAGAATAAATCTTGTTCCAGCTAAAATTAATCTCTTATATAGAACATTTTTGATAGGTCAGCAAAAACTGATTTTTGCATTTGAAATAACATGCTCACAGTGCTCTGAATTTACCCAGAATTACCCCAGAGGGTAATTTTTTATAGCTCAAATGGCAGGCTGGTGCAAGTAGTCTAGAATGCTTACCAGAGGAGAGAAATGCTGAACCAGCAGTTAAAGACACTGCCAGTGGTGGGGCTATTTTTGTATGCAGATATATGGCAACTATCAGACTCCTCCAAGAAATGTGACTCATTCCTGTTGACAATCCCAGAACACAGTCAGTTGGTTTCCTATAGCCTTGATTTATCAATTTTTATTCCAAAGCTTACAAATCTGAATAAGACACATGGTCAGACAGCTTACACATTACCTTTTCTTAATGCAGTAATATTTATAATATAATAATATATAATATATAAAATATAATATATTATAATATTTATATATAACAATATAAAATAATAATATAAATTATACTTTCATTAGAAAGAAAATAAGACAGATATGCTTATATTATGATATCTCCTTCAAGGGGTCATGTCTTGGCCACACCAGAAGAATTTTGTTTGGATGACAGCTTCAGAAGTGCACTCAGGCTATTCAATTTTATCTGAAAGCTACTTTTTAAAACATGGAAGTCTAGAGACTTTTACAAGAGAATGTTAACCTTTAGCCTATGTTTGCGTAAGGAGTGTGTTACCGGAATGAAAAGACATATCTACTGTATATTAGCACTAGAGCTAGAAGGGCAAAGATTTGTACTTTATACATATACCAAAGTCACTGTGGCCTCCTACTCACCTGCCCTCAGGGGAAAAAAGCTATTCTGAAGAAAAAATGTTGTTTTTCCTGTAAGGTATTTTATCAGTGTAGCTGTGTTGGGTAGGGCTCAGACCTTTGCACCCTTTCAGAGCAAATTTCTTGGACTGGAAACCTAGATGAATACTCAATTTTCACTTCTCAGATCCATACTTGGAGGTCATTTGCTAGTATCCTAGCTCCCTGGAATGCACTTCCTCCTAGTTTCCTAGCAAATAAAAGTCTTGATCCTTGGGTTTGATCTTTTGGCTAAAATTACCTTCTGAAGTCTTTTATTCAAGCTGATTCATCTTCTTAACACCTTCATCTAGTTAATTCCAAAATTTCTAGATGATTCCTGCCACGTATTAGATCATATTGTGAAGAGAAGCTGCCTACAATATTTCATGAAAATAACATGATTCATCATTTGTTTGCTGTTGCATTGGTTGCTATACAATTGCCTGCTAGCATGAACCCTAGGATGGCTGTTTCCAGTAGTCTGAGTCATCACTTTCTAGCCATGGCACTTATGTGAAATTTTACCTGTGTGTTGAGTTCTACACTGTGTCTTGGTTCATGGAAGGAGAAACCCACTCTGGGATCTGAAAGTGAGCTCTTTGGCAAACCTCAGAAGAATGTTGGTAGCAGTGAGAGGCAGAGATTTCTGCAGAGCACACCATAGACAAAGTACTGATAACTGGTTTATCCAAGGCAAGCTAACTTTTGTAAAGTTTTTATTTGGTAAACGTTGTCTTTTTCTGACAATTACAGTTCAGGAGGGCAGTCCAGGAATTGTTCCAGTTGCACAGTATGTCTTAGACTGGCCTTTTCAAAGGGGAAAGGGAGGACAAAAGGGGAGAAGGAGCTCTGCACAAACTTATTCAGTAAGTACAGATGTAGTCAGTGCTAAATTTGTCTGGGGAAGAGGGGAGCAAAGGCCTCTTTTTGTCTTAAGAACTGTGATTGCTAGTGAAGTTTCAAGACTCCTGAGGGGATCAGACAGTACTTCATTTGAGGAAGCTATTTGTATTCACTGTTCTTTGCTCTCAGACATACTCCACGTGTGATCAGCATGTCTGTGTTAGCAGAATAGGGCAGAGTAGATGTGGTTGAAGAGGCACTTTGAGATAACACTTTGTTCAGTGAGTGACATCCTGTATATATGTGCTGGTACCATGGGTCAGTCAGTTTGCTCAGTAACCACGATTGGTGCCTGCCATGGACTGTTTGAGGCAAAGGCCATCTATAAGCCACTGCCAGTGTGGCAGGGATGGGGATAACAAAATCACGTCTACTCTCCTGGTTCTCCTGGTCTAAGCTACAAGCTCTGCAAAGTCCTAAAGGAAGGATCCCTCCTGACTGCCATGGGCAAGGAGAGGGCATGAGGTTTCACACTTGGTGATCTCTGCACAGGTCTGCAAAACAGCATAGCACCATTCCTGCACACCCTTTCCTTCCTAGTCTGTCTTTCTTCTCACCAATGTATGTATCAGAAGCGTGTATAGCCCGTACCAACATGGTTCTGTTTGCATTCCAGCTTTAAGATTGTTTATGGCTCTTCTGAAGACCCTATGTGGGATGTGTGGGCTGTGGTGGGCCAGTGTGAGGAAGTCCTTGTGTTGCTCCCCATAACCCTCCCTGAAGTCACACTGCTAGAGGGAGGCCTAACATTGCCTCTGGCATGATTGAGCTCTCCAAGTTCAAGGCCTACAGCATGGATGGAGGTTGGGAAGTGAGAATGACCTCCATCCACAATCCTCCTAAACCACACTGACCCTTCTCAGCTCCTGTATCTCACTTGTGTCACCAAGACAGAATCCTCCCTATCTATATGGGATGTGGTAAGCTATTTAAGTAATGGTATTTTTTTGCTATAATCCTCAAGGTAACAAAATTTATTTTGCCTAATCTGCTAAAAATTTGTGAACTGGCTGTGATACCTTAGAGAAGGTGGGAGCAGCAGATAGTGTAGTGTGCTTTAGACATGATGAATTTATCTACAGTTTTACCTTTTGCTTCCTGATTGGCCAAATTTTGGCAAGGATGTGTATTAAAGGAACATCATAGGAAAAGTGAGTTTACACTTTGTTGGAGTGTTATTGTGTAGAAAACATGAATTCCATGGAAAAAAAACAGTTTGGGCAAGGTCTCTGGCAACCATACAGATTCAACCAGTTCAGCTTCATACCCAAGTTATATAAGGATGCACAGGGCCTGGACAAGCTGAGGATAGGAAGTGTCCAAGACTGGAGATTCCACTGCTTCTTGGGGCACCTGTGCCAGTGCATAACCACTCCTTTGCATCCAGTCTGAATTTCTTTTGCTGTGGGCTGTGGCTGTTGCCTCTCATCTAATTATTGTGTATCTGAGACGAGTCTGTCTTCATATCCTCTATAATCCCCTCTGCTTTAATGATGAAAACTCTCTGTACATGACTACTCCGGTTTAATGTAACCGTTCCCAGGATACAGGTTATCAGTTGTGCAGCTCCAGCTGCATATTTGACCACTGTGGCTGTAGTTTTTCCATAGCTTTTGCAATTGCAAAATCACAGTTCAACAGAATGCAGTTTAGCTCATGCTGTCTCCAGCGTATACAGCTTGATTTTAAGTCACGCCAGTGACATCTATCTAATTAATATTTCTGTAAGGCAAATTCAGTCTTATTGCTGGAGTAGTGAGGTATTTAAAGTGATAAAAATATTATTTTGATACTGCACTGTAGAAAAATCACTGGTTCAACACCCATTTATATGTGCTTTTGTGCTCTTTCCACTTCAATTCTCCACGCTCTTGGGGTTCAGTAAGATTTCACAAGTGTATCTGGACAGGAATGGGGGCAAGTCTAGGAATTAGCTTTATTCAACATTCTCCTTGCAAAGCCTAGTCGGAAGCCAATGTTTGCAAAGCTTCATATTCAATATTACGTTGTGTGGTTTCCCTATGGAAAATATAAGGCTGGAAAGGAGAAGCTGAACAGTCTGCAGAATGTCTTGTGTCAGACCTCTAGAATGCAAAGAATTTGGAGTCTGGTTTCCCTACATAGCTCTGTATTCACCCTTCAAAAGAAGGCTGTTTGCCATGTCATGGGGGTTTTATGTCCTTTATCCACGATATACTGTGGGCGGCTATGACATTGCCCTATGTTATTGTAAAGGTCAGTTAAGTCAGCTCACAGAGAGAAAGGTGGAAGAGGAGAGGAGAAAGAGGAGGGAGAGAAAGGGAGTGAGTACTCCTACTCCTTCCAAGTAGAATTGCTATTTCATTGGCAATACTGCTCTTCCCACTAGATTCTAATGAGAGCAAAGCAAAGGATGGCATAGTTTCATCTTGTTTAATGGCACAGGATTTGTCAGCAATATAACAATCCTACAGAAACCTGCAGCGGTGATAAGTAAATAGTTATGCTGAGAAGAAATATTGACTGTACATGACACACTCCACTCTTTTGAGTATTTAAGTTCCTCATGGTACTCCTGGCAGACATCAATGATCTCCAGTACATGCTGTTTTTATCGGGGTTAGGAGAATATATCCCAAAACTGCAGCTTTTTCAAATATTCTGGGAGTTGTCAGTGCTTATCCTTTGGAAGAGAATTGCTTTAAAGTCTGAATGTAACAAGGAAAACTTCCATATACTTATATTGCACTTGGTAAATAAAATATTTAATAAAAAAAAAGTCATGAAGTGCTGTTCAGAAAGGATGACATATTGTTGTACATGGAGGTTACAAGGGATTGCAGTGAAAAAGATTGAAATAATTAATGTCCCTATAAATTATATTAATGATTCTGATAATGTTTGAAAGTTGAAATGAATATTTAGACTTAGTTTACACTCTGTGAATTCTTTTACAGATCCTTAATTTTTTACTCCAGGAAACTCAAATTGTCTTAGGGCATGACCGACATTTACAAACAGCAAATAATATGATTTCAAAATACAGTCTCCAAGGAGAAGTACATTCTTGGATTAGTAGGATATTATAATTCTTTCCCAGTGGTTCTGTACTTTGGCAAGATATCTCCCTGGATGTTGGTAACCAGAAACTGCAGATGGGCTGGAACAGCTGAAGAGGGAAAGTCTGAAGTGATTTTTATACGTAGATGTAAGTCACTTTTCTGTTTTAAATTAGTAAGATCTAAAACAACATGGCAACAGATGTCTGTCTCCGAGGCTAAACACTTCAGAACTGAAATCTCTCTGTGTTTCTCTCTATGCATACATAATATTAACAATAAACAAACATATCTTGTCATTTTGAGAAATGTTTTTACCTACAGTAAATTGCTGATTTATTTAGGTGAAAGTTAATAGTACTAACAGAGTTAACAACCATCTTGTGCCTGTGTGGAGTAAAATACTAAGGGCCTATGAATATACCTCATAGTCAAAAGAGTCACTCTTTATCTTTTTGTTTTACTATCCTTACTCTTTTTTTTAAAAAAAAATGCGGAGACATAGAGGATCAAGAACTATTCTTTGGACAAAAGCTTTTCATCTTTATATGAAAGTCCAGGTTTTCCAAAATATGGGCTAGGCTAACAGGATTGAATTGAATTCTGTAAGACATATACATTAAAATAATTAGGGCTTCAGATCTGCATCTACTGCAGAAAGGATACTTTCCCAGAGAGCTTTCAAATGTTCAAAAGGTATTGTATTGATTGTTAGATTATTTGAGAATATGACTTCTATTTTGACAGCACACAATACATTTATATTATAAATTAGTTGTCCCTCTTCATTTATCATCAGCATCAAAAACAATCCCTTTTCCCCATTGCCAAATCTAACATATTTTGTGTAGGATAAGATAAAAATGCACTAAGATCCCCCAAAAGTTTCTAGCCCCCCCCAGGTAAGGTAAGTTTAGAGTGTCTATTTTAATACCAGTGCCTGGTACTGGCATTTAGTAGTGATTAAAAATGGTAAGTGATTAAACTTATCATAAGACAAAGTTTCTCACTTGCCAATTTAGAAATTAATCAGAATCATTAATCAGACCCATGTTCTTAATTTTTTTCGTTTATTCTGGAAACTGAGTACAGAGCTTGTGTTTTCTAAATATGGGAAAAGCACCTGGAAACAACACATGGATTCTTTATTATTTTTAGCAAAATAAATATTTAAAATATTAAAGTTTTATTATTTATTTTGAATGCTAACAAAATTCAGAATACTTCAGAAGAATGCCTATCTTAAAAATATAACCCAGAGAATTAACTTCATACAGTTCCCTGACAGATAGACAGACTCACAGACTTATTTTTTCTTTTTCAAATAGTCATGGCAGCATTTATCAGTGCAACTGCCCAAATGGAGTAAGCTGTTCTGGAGGTGTCCCTGTAGCTATGCTAGTTTGCTGTTCCTGTCTCAACACACGTATTTTGTTGGTGAGTGCAATCCTGAGGACTGTCAGTTGTAAGAGAGATGCTTTCAGTAAGATTTATACTTTGAGAACTTTTTCTTGTTATCGTTGTTAAAATAAGGGATTAGACAAGTTTTGCCTCTGAATACAGAAGAAACAGAAGGATGTCAGAAAACTTCCACTAAGTAGCATTCATCTTAGTTGTTTGTGTGTTTTTTTTTGTTTGTTTGTTTGTTTTTTTTTTTTTTTTTTTGTACATTTTGTGTTCACCTTTTTGTTTCATCTGGAAGATTGGAAGAATTCTACTGGAGATTGAGGCCCAGCAACTCTTTCCCAGCCCTCTCCAGTTGCATATTGCTGTCTTTCCTGTGGGAGTCTGGGAGTGTCATACACCCCAGTGTCTTCTCCTCCACTCATATGATGATCCCTTTCAGAAACGTGCCTACATTTTTGATCCTGTCAGACATCCCACTCTTCAATTTTCTGAATCTGTTCTGGGGACAGGCCCATCAGTTTTTCCTAAGGAGTCATGTAAACCTGCTTTTTCTGCTGTTAGTATGAAATTCCTCCCCTGCATGTTCTTCCTTCTGTTTGCATATCATTCGGTATTTGGCCCTCTTTCTCATGATTTTCTGTCTATCATCCTTATGCCACCTTCTGTTTCATCCCTTGCCTATTCTTTTTATTTTTTCTTCTCCACCCTCTTTTAGGATGAACTTCTCTGCAGTTTTTGTTTTCTGTTTCTACCCATCTCTCCTTAATGCAGCCATTTTCCTCCTCAGTGTTATCTTTCCTCTGCTAGCTTTCTTTCTCTTTTCTGAGTTAGAAGATTCCTTCTAACTCAGGGTGTTCTTCTGGTCCTCTTCTACAGCACGTATCCTTCAGTCTTGGGTTACATGCCCATTTCCTCCTTCATCATGATGATACATCTCCATTGAACTCTGCTACTCTCTCCAGGTTCATTTAAGTTTTGGTTCAGTTGTTTGTTACCTCAGACAGGTCAAATCACTCGTGGAAACAGGTTGTGCCAAACACCTCTGCAGAGACAATGGATCCTCTGCTGCTGGTCCCTCTTGTTTTTTTTTTTTTTCTTTTTGCTGGCCTTAAAAAGAAAGGACAAAATACCCCAGCACGTCTTTTATGCTCCCTGCTTTACTGGTTACATTTCATAAAACAGAGAATTAATGTCATAATCAGGAAAGTTATGCTTCTTTCCTCATGCGTAGTAAAAGTGGCTGAATTCCTGCTTTAAATGTAAAATTCTTGTCTACTTTAAATATGGAAATTCAAGCTGTATAATTAGTTGACAACTTAAAATTAAAAGCAAATGTATGGGATTGTATGCATGTGTCAGTTATTAGCTTCTGATTCAATAGATGCTTCTGATTCAATTCAATTCTGCAGGGGCCCAAAAAGGGAAAGATGGATTTAGGAAGAACCTCAGCTAGTAAGTACTGATCAGTGTAACTCATTGCTAGGGAAATTTACCTCTGCCCAGGGCACTGCTATTAGAACTCGAAAGATTTTTTGAGAAACAAAAATTTTAATCATCAGTGACATGTCAATGTTGTATGTTGTCAATTGCAAACACCTATATCTGCTAAATCAACTGTGCTTAGAAGAGTATGGACCAGATAGTCTCAGATTGTCAAGAAGGTTCAGCTCCTGCCATCTAAGCACCAAATAAATTTTGGGTTTTCAGGAGATGCATCCATGCCCAGCATCCAACAGACAGTCATAGCTCCCGGTCACAGGACACTTGTTATGACCTGCTGAACCAGAATGAGAGAGATTGCTTATCAGGCCAGACAAAAACTTATGTTCCAGAAAGGGAACACCAAGGTAAGTTTCACCAAAAGTTTATATATCAACATTTGGTTTGATGAAAACCAAAGGTCCAGATTTTCACAGTCCGTTATAACGGTCCCTTTTATTTGAATGTAATCTCAGAATGGTAACTGCAAGAGTCGGTCCTCATAATGTCTAAATTTCAAACCAGATAAACTGAAAAGATCACTTTTAGAAGACAAATGAAATACCTGTTTTCCTGTTAGGTATTGGAATTCTCCTGCATGATTCATCTGAAGCTGCCAATTCCAGAAGCTCTTAATAAAACCAATTTGCAACATTGCTTTCTGTCTATCCACTAACAAATTTTTGCATTCTTTTTTCTAAGTGTCACAGGATTATATTACTTTCAACATTCTCTCATTTCAATTCTACTGCAGTGAGACACAAAGCCTTTCTAGGAAGTATAGCGTTTGCACTTTTATGACTGAATATGAAAAGTCTTGGGACCTACTGTTTTGCCCGTCTTAGCCAGCAGTCTGCTTCCTTTGCTTCAGGGAACAATCTGTAGAAACTTTCTATCTGACCTTTCTTATCATGCAGGTTATTCATGCCAATTAAGAGTGCTCCTGAGGTCTGCACTTTGTGTGGCCATTTAAACTGTAAATTAATTCTGCTTCTTGAATCATCATTAAAGCAGCTTTGAAAGGTTCCTTTGCTGATGAATGAGGGGGATGTATGTTTGCTGGTGAGTAAGCAGTATGATAACGCCTCTGAGCCAGTAGAGCTGCTCCATGGGAAAGAGATGCAATGTTGCAGGATGAGGTGCTGACCTGGCTGACTATCTGCAATTTTCAGATCAGGTTTCCAGCAGATCATGTGCTTCCCCCTTGCTGCCCTTTGGTAGCATTCTTCCCTTTTTATAGTATTTGTATCCTGTTTGTCCAGAGAAGAAATTTGGTCATTTTCTGCATGGCTACACAAAGAGATTCACATTTATTTTCTTCTATTACAAGAGCTTCTTCCATTGGAAGACAATTTTGAGAAGAATTCAGAGGAGAGAGGGCTGCTGTGGAGCAAGGTGTTAGCTGGCATCAGCACTGATGACAGAACCAGGACTTGCAGTTAGGTTTCTGGTTTATTCAACCACAGAGTCTTAAATTCCATAGCACAGTAATAGAGAAATTCTCTGAGATTCATGGATCTCACAGATGGAAAAGTCACATGCGGTCATCTGTTTCATCTTTCTGAGAGCACAGGGTTATTCAGCAGGACATATGTTTCTAATATTTTGTCTAACCTATTTTTGTAGTATAAGTGATGAGTCATAGGGCTTACACCATCCCCAGAGGAACAATATTCTACGGCAAATCAAATTTCAATGCTGGGAAGAATTTCTTTCCTGATATAGATTTTCCATTTCTTAATTTTATTTCATTACACTTGCTTATCTCTTCTAAACACTTCCTCCTAGCTTTTGTATTTAAGTTCTTCAGCTTCCTATCAGATCATGGTATTTTAAAAAGAGTGGTTGAAGCCTATCTTTATTTTTGCCCAGCATGTTGCTTTATAAAACCCTGTTCATTAGAGTATCATTAATTCATTTTATTTATTTTTTTATTTTTTTATGTTCAGACTTGAACATTTTGGAATGTTCAGCTATATCTAAGGACTGTATTAGGCAAAAATGACTGTCCCCCTCCATGTTAATATAAGCAATACAGTCATTCGGTTGAAGCTCTGCACGCCCATGCTTTGAAGCAAGGCTGTGAAATTTGGTAGGAAGGGTGGGCGCTCACAACCAAAATGTGTCTTTTGTCATGACTGGAAAACTCAGGTTAGAGAAATGAGGAATATAAGAAAAAGACAGTTCTTAGGAGTGTGGGCTGCTGCAGGTGCCCAAGGAGGCCTCATGTCTCATGCCACCTGAGGACACAGGGCACTCTGCAGGCCCCTGGCACCCACCTGGAAAGTGGAGAGGAATGGAGGAAGAAATGGATGGTGGTGGGAGGGAGGGTAAGAAGCAGGGGAAGGAGATTAAAAGCAGGGAGGAGGAATACGTTGACAGAAAGAGGAGCAAAGCAGATGGGCAGAAAGAGAGGTCTGAGCTGGCAATGAGAGGAGATAAGAGCAGTAAAGGGAAATGGTATGGGCTGGGCATAGGAAGAAGTATAAAACTCCCTTCAGAAGCTGGTGTATGATAACCATTGGTAAGTTACAGTATTCTGTATCATCTGGAGGTGGGCACCTTTATTTTGCAGTCTTAATTTTACACACTTTTTTTTTTTCCTGTTGCCTGAGTATCTCTGTTCTTGTCTTTCATCTCCTGCCCCATGTTCTCCCAAACATCTTACTATTCATGGGCAGCTCCCTGTTTCCCCCTTCTCCTGGCTGCCTATCTATGTCTGTAACGTAGGAGTCCTGGTGGACACCAAGTTGAACATGAGTCAACAATGTGCCCTTGCAGCTAAGAAGGCTGATGGTATTCTTGGCTGCATTAGTCAAAGTGTTGCCAGCAGGTCAAGAGTGGTGATCCTTCCACTCTGCTAAACACTGGTGAGGCCACACCTAGAGTTTTGTGTCCAGTTCTGGCCCCCCAGTACAAGAGAGATACAGACGTATTGGAGAGCGTCCTGTAAAGGCCCATGAAGGTGATGAAGGGACAGGAGCACCTCTCCTGTGAGGAAAGGCTGAGAGGGCTGGGACTGTTTAGCCTGGAGAAAAGGAGGCTTAGGGGGTAATTTTATCAATGTGTATAGATACCCAAAGCAAAAGTGCATAAAGGACAGGACAGGCTCTTTCCAATGATGTGCAGTGCCAGGACAAGAGCACCAAAAGGACACAGGAGGCTCCCTCTGAACACCAGGAGTGCTGCTTTGTGTCCAAGCACTGGCACAGGCTGCCCACAGAGGCTGTGGGGTCTCCCTCCATGAGGACCTCCAAAAGCACCCTGGAAGTGGTACTGGGCACCCTGCTCTGGGTGGCCCTGCTGGAGCAGGGCTTGGACGAGGTGATCTCCAGCAGTGCCTGACAGCCTCTGCCATTCTGGGATGCTGTAACCTGTAAATTTATACTACATCTGCTCCAACTTTTAGTTGTTTTCTTTTCCACGGCAACAAATTGTTTATAAAAACAAACATAAGCCTGTATTCTTTTATTAGATACTATGAAGAACTGTGTAAAGTCCAGAATGACTAACTTGTAGTGATAGGAATCATGACAACTATTATTTCAGTAACTGTCAACACAGAATGGAGTCACTCAACCAAAAACATGGTATAACACTTATTTCAAAGGGCATTTCAGTATGACATTCAATGTTAGTCCTGGTTTTGATAAAGTCAAAATTTTATCAAAAAATATGAACAAATAGTTCTCTTGATGTAGGTGAGCTGAAGTAAAAATGAACAATGCTTTGTAAAGCGTAGATAGACTGAGTTTTGTAATAGTGTCTTAGGCCCTCCAGTGTTCTGCCTTCATCCCACCAGAAACCACAAATCACATCTGCACTTACAGGAATGTAAAAGAAAATATGATTGTCTGTAGTGATGCCTTATTTGTTAAAAGGGTAAGCAAGTTGGTATTTTGTATCTTGCAATTTGCCTTCAGTAGAGGCTAAAAGGCTGCCAGATAACAAGGGGAAAGTTGTGAATTACAGTGCTAGAGATTCTTTAACTGCCTCAAAAATTACAATGCCAGTCATAAAATTCCAGTCATTAGTCTTCTTGCTGTCAGTATTAAAGTTGCTTTTTAAGATCATGACTTGAGAACTGAGATCACTGTAAATTCAGCTATTGTGTCATAAAGAAACCTTTTATAGTTGAGCTGGGAATCCTTGCAGTGGAAATGACATGTGGGAAAATGCACTTGATGTTTTTGGATTTCTTAATGGTTTCTCATCTCATTCCTATTGCATGATTTTACTCTACTGTGTTTGGTTTCTTTTGAAATACTAGTATTCTTTGATATCTTTGCAAGCAAACATTTTTAAGGAACAAATATTACTATATCACCACCTAAAGAAAAAAAATCAAAAAACAAACAAACATAAAAACCAAACCAGTTGCTATTGTTTATCCTAGTCCCAAATTCAAGTCATTTTATTTCCTTATTTATGACTTATTTTGTTTTCTGAATATAATCCTGGGTTTGGACCCTTGCTAATAAATGAATGCAAGACCTGTCATTAGCAGGAAGTGTTGTAGCTAACCAGTTATACTCTAGGGTTTAACGTGTCAGGATTTATTAAGTCCTATTGCTAATCTATTTGGGTCTGTATCAAGTACAAGGACTGCATTGAAAATAAAGATGTGGGTAGCAATAAAAATTTAAGGAATAAATTGAATCCTTTAAAATATTTGAGATCATTCCATTCAAGACATATTCATTATTAAGAAAATATTAAGAAAATTATAATCACAGAAACGATAGCTTATTTTCAGTGTCTGTTTGAAAACACTAAATCTTTTAAATGAAACTCCCCAAAACAGATTTGTAAAAAACTTGACTTGTCAACTTAATGAGTTTCTTTTGCTATTGCAATGGATTATTTAGTTACCATTATATTAGTAATGAAATGTTTTTTTTTTTGTTTGTTTGTTTAAAATGGATAGATTCAGTGTTTGATATATGTGAAAACTTGATAGACTTGTTTTTGCTGAAATTAGAAGCAGATAAACCCTTTTCACCTCCATTCACCCTTGACTGCATTGAAGTATTGCATTGAATGTCATCTCCATGACATGCACACAAGCACACATTGTACTCTTTCATTTACTGAAGCAATCTAATGTTTGAATGTATATATAAATAAAAGAGACTTCTACTTGGAGCCAGAATTTTTACTGGTAATTCCTTCCTCCTCATGCAACCCAGCAGTCTCTCTAGCATGGGAGTGCCAGCCCTGGATTGAGTCAGTATGGTGGGGAGGGTGCTGAAAGCTGTGTCCCGGGGAACAAACCAGGCAGAGTGCATGAGTGAATTACTCATTCCTGTGGGCACAAAGATTCCCATGAAAGACTATAGCTTCTTGAAGCAAACTTTCCTTGGTGCTCCTCCTGTGCACTCCCCCTTATATAGAGTAATAACATGAAAGCCACCATCTAATCCTAATTACACAGGCTGAGTCACTGCAACTGCACAAAAATTCTACCCACAGCTTTCATGTCTTGCCTCCTAATTCTCCCTGCTTGTGACTTGCTTGAAGTACATGGCAAGAACCTCTGGACAAAGACAGCCTGCTGCTTTGTATTATTTCAGCACCTACTGCAATATGATACAGTCTCAATTTGAGATGCAGCTCAGGATTGGGATGCCACCAATAAATTAAAGAGATAAACTGATTATAAAAGGAGTTTCCATATGAAGAAGTCTGGCAAAATAATATGCTGCTGCCAACCAACATGACTGCACTAGATTGCAGGGTATGTGGGCTAGAGTAGGAGCTGGTCAAAATTTAAATTACTGCTTTGGCTAATAAAGCATATTGTTAATCCCTGGTGAGGAACTAATATACATGTACACACTTTTCTGATGATTTGTATGTACCATTGTATTTTGAGATATATGTGGGTTTTTTGTGTGTTTGTTTTCTTCTGAAACACTAAATGTATCCAGAATATTTTTTTTTTTTTGGTCATTGCTTCTCTCTTCTTGATCAGGAAGGAGAAACTATTGGGAAAAGTTCTTATTTCATCCAAGGGTAAAGAAGGGATAGTGTCAGGTCTTTTCAGTCCAGGTGATCTCTCATTCTCATGAATGCCAACAGAACTGACGGTAGCTGACTGTAGCACAAAGGAATAAGTCTGGATTTCTAGTGTGCAGTCTAAGAGATGACTTGTTTAGGTATCACCTGTCAGAGGGGATACAGGTATCAGTCTAGAAGACAATAAAGAGAAAAGAAAGCAGAGGACTCTTGAAGGCTATTAAGTGACACTCAAAGGAGAAGGAAGAGAGCTTGGGCAATATCTGGTCAGACTCAGGAAACGTGAACAATACTAGGATCTCAAGACTTCATACCAGAAAGGCAATTTTATAGATATTCTTGGTTAGAAAGCCAGATGGGAGAGTAACAAGACTATCCAGCTCATTTGTTCATCCAGATTTATCATGAATCTTTAATAATCCAAAAGTCCTGCAAAAGATTAGGTGACCAGTGCATCTACGGAAAAAAGTAGGCACTCAAGTCCAAAACTGTAGTTCTATAAACTCTGTCGGTCCTAATTGTCTGACCTCTGTTGGTCTCCAACTATTGCAGCTATTGTAGCCTTCCACTTTTCAGACCTCCTGAGCCTAACAGTTCACTTCTCTACAGGAACACAGGATTTGTCAGGGCAGAGGAACTTGATATCCAGCTAAATAACCAGCTACAACGGTTAGAGATTTTTGAATGAACCAATCTGCCTAAGCATCCTGAGATCTAGTCCCAGGGATGTCTCAGAGCATGCTCCTGTACAGTGTCCAAACCTGATTACCTTAGATGGAGTAACTTACATAACATACACAAGAGCCATTCTGTTGTAGTTTCTATCCACAGCTATTCAGAAATTCAATCCAAACAGAGTCAGATGTGGACACTTCTTGACCGAGGTACCATATTCACTGATAAGAAATGTTTGGAGATGCCTAAAATTTGAGTGACTGCATAAGAACGTTCATTTTGAGCCC